>NW_005054304.1:12073643-12081450 GCF_000277835.1 Geospiza fortis
CACCATTCACATCCCAGCAAAAGGTGTGAGTGCAACACAAACCACTGACTGTCAGTACTGGTCTGGGTAACATGAAACTCTCTGAAGCTCTCTGCCTTGGTGCATGTGCCTGGGAGGCCTTTGGATATTCAATCACTCCTGTGATTTGAACATTTTGGCCTGTAATTCTTTATTAAGCCAACTTTCAAAAGAAATTATCTCGTAGTAAACCAGATGGAGTTACAGATCACTCAATTAGTTTGAATTAACTGATTCTGATTTCTAAATATGGCTATACAATAAAAGATAATCTAGTAGGCAAAAATCTGACCTTAAATGCAGGACATGTAAGTCCAGCTTTTGGTTTTGCCACTGGCCCAGTGGCAAGATTCCATGTGAGTCTTTTCACTATACACAAAACAGGAACAACAAGAGAATTGCCTCAAAATCTGAGCAATATTATGAGCAGGTGATTAATAGATATATTGGGCTGTAGACTTTTGGCTTTGAAAATCTTGATCCAGTTTCTTATCCTGGAAAGGAAGCTGGGATTATTCAATCTAAGAACTGTCAACTATTTATAGCCTCAGCTATAAAAAAAAATTCTTTTAAGAAATAGCAAGCCAGAAACGTCTTGCTGCCCAACCATCTCCAGTAGAAACAATTCCCAGGGGTATCTACATACTGTTCCAATGTTGCTGGAGTGCATATTGTTCCATGTCTTCTTGCCAGTAAATTGCCAAACCACTGTCAGACACATAATGGAGAGGAAAAAGGGAAAAGCAGTTCTGAGGATTTAACTTCAGTATAGTTTCTATCACTGTTCTGTTACTTTAGGAGAATGATGCTCATGTCCAAGTGACTCAGTCACATTTTTCTGTTATCAAGGCAATGCAGCCTGATCTAGCGGAAAGTGTGCTTGCCTGTGGCAGGGGGGTTGGAACTAGATGATCCTTAAACAATGTTCAATGCTAATGTACTTTTAAGAACATTCCTATTGGCATGGAACTGGGCTAAAAAAGTACAGTTTAGCCTAAAACACATAAACCTGTTGATGAACCTGGAAACAGAATCCAGAACTGTAACTGCTCTAACACTGAGGTACCTTAACAAAACCAAAAAAACACACAGCTCTCTGCTATCTTCTGACAATCAACTTTCTGTTTCTTGTCAGAGGAAAGACAGAGCTCTGCACAACATTGAATGTGTTAATTACTCATTGGTAGAGAATACAGCTCACCATGAAGACATTTTTTCTGAAAACTAAGTCCCAAAGGGAGGGGAAGACATTTACTCCTATTTTGACTAACCAGTCAAGTATAAGAATGTAACACCTACACTAATAAAGATATCTGTGAGTCTCTAACAAGGAAACCATTGAGGACAATGATGACATCTTATCTGGGTACACACAAATTGAGGATGAAAGATTAATACTGCACTGTGTCAAAACTTTTGTAGTGCAACTGAATAAAAAATGAGAGTTTCTTCAAGAATCAGAAAATGACCTGAGGTATGCTGGTGTGGACAAAGACGCAGTGTGACAGAGCTTTCTCTCACCAGAGGGTAGCTAACTGATGGAGGCTTGTGAGCAGGCTTTCTCCAGGAGATGTGACCTGAAAGGTAAGCTACATGCAACCAAAAACATTTTGTCAGAAGAGGATCAAGTCAGCAGGACAGGGTGAAAGAAAATAGAAGCTAGGTGTAAATAGATTCAGCATTTTTGCCTTATGTTTTTTGTCCATATCTTTAGAAAATGTTTCTAAGTGCATTGCTGATTTTAACTGTTACAAACAAAAGTTCATAGTGCATTTCCACTTAACCTCTCTTGGATAGTACATGGTTTAGACTAACGAGCCTTTCCTTGGCAAGACACAGGTAAGAAAACAAGCACTCAGTTAACCCGGTAACAGGAGCCCAGTTTGGGGCATGCAAGGTGAAATATAGCAAGCCATGAGCTCTGCTACATTGACTAGGTAGAAAGCTGACACCACAAACATCATGGAAAAAAATGAACACCTTCCAGTAAGTCTTGGGAAGAAAGAAGGATGGAATACAGTAAGATATTGCATCAACTCCAAAGATCCCAAAGAACACACCAAGCCACCCACATCACTTATCCTCCTTCCCCATTCATGTTTTCTGGCAAAGTAATGTCCATAGAAATGTCAACACATCATGGTGGGAGTCTAATAAGATTTGGAAAGCAGTACTGGCCACGTCACAACCCAGAGATCAGAAGGGAAGGGAGGCAGCCCAATACACCCTCTGCCAGGGATGGTGAATCAGAGATCTTATCTATTTTTTTCAGAAAAAAGATTCAGAAAACATGTTCTATAAAGACTGCATTAGTTTATTATACTGCTTAATTTTAAGTTTTTAAAAGAACATTCAACTTGAGATAACTTTAAGAATAGGGAATAAAGAAGATTTTTTTTGACAGAGAAAACAGGTTGCAGACATAAAGTGGGTATTTGCACTGTGACAGGATATGGATTTCTAACTCCAAAAAATAAGATGATGGAAAACAATAAGATTTGGTGTAATGTTGATTAAAGAAAGTTAAGCCTCAATGGGTTTTAAACCATCTTAGAATTAATTTATTCATTTGAATATTGTAAATGTTTACAGTGGTAAATATTTTTGTTCTATAAAATGAAAAATAGTTTAGTGTAATTTTGTAACTCTGCCCTCTACAATTCCTTACCCCATCCCAAGTAAAAAAAACCCTCTTGACAAACTGTTAAAGGACACTTCTGAATGGAGCTAACACTAGGTAGAATTCAAACAGCAAACAGCTTCAGAGATATGAGGAGCCAAGCAAGACAGATTTAAAACATTTTGCTAAATCAAAAGTGTTTCTGGGCATGCAGTACAGCATGTCTGCCTTAAAAGATACAGATTTCCCTTGTAAGACACACCCCAAATATTCAGATAGATTGATTTCAATAGTGAGAAAACTACAGAAAGCATGAGCAAAAATCTTGAATTATATAAACTTCAACCTTGATACAGAAAAGAAAAATTAACATCCCTTGAATGGCAAGCTCTTAAATTTCTTGAAAAGAAATATGAACAAGAAGTAGTATTTTCTAATTCCCCATGCACTAATCATAACTCACCAATAGTGGTTTCCCACACAATCCATTTTCAATGCAGTTGCATTGGACAATGTTGCAGTGACACCTTTCAGCTATTCTGATGCTCAAAAATAATGATTCAACCTTTTAAAGCTATATACTTCCTGTAAGAAGCAACATTAAGTAGACAAGGAAGTAAATAGCTTGATATGAATAACTGTTTTATTTGGACTGCTCTTAAAAAAGGATACACAAAAAGTACATTGTATATGTTTGAAAACAATCCTAGTCAAGTTAAACATTACCATAAAAGTAATTATTTTACAAGGAAAGTGATTCACAGTGGAAACAATTTGAAACTCAGTTTTACAAAGTTTGCATAAGAACTGCCCACCCAGGTCAAGAAATCCACTCACTCCCACACAATGTGATAAGCATAGAGGACAAATCCAAAGCAATTACAAAAAATGATCTTTCATTGATACAGAGAACAGAAGCTAATAGGAACATGCAGATATGTAGTAGATATTGTTGAAATAAAAATACAGGATTTTAAGTCTCACATAGAGAAGGAACAGTTTTGTGACAAGTATAAAAGTATCAATGAGAAAAACAAATAGCAACAGGATAATCTCAGCAACTATAATGAAAGTAAATACTGCATCTACTTCATGGTCTAATTTCAGAGATAAGGATAAAAAATTGCCTTACCTCAAATACAGCTTGAAGAGAGACATTATCAATATGCCTACATCCTTTCTTAGTTCCCTTGATAGCAATCTAAGAAGAAATACAAAATAGCAAATAACTATCTTTCCTTCAGACAGCATGTGCCCAGGAATAACACACTTCCCAGTAAAGTGTGCAGAAAATAAATAAAAAAATTAAAACTCAAAAAGACAATCCTTGCAAAAAAAAAAAAAAAAAGCCAAGAACTTTATATATTTGAAATTCATAGTATGATTTATTGCATTTTGAGGGAGTAGAGACATTCAGGAATTAGATAATATAGACTTAACTGTGATATTACCTCAATGCTCACTAAAATATTAATTCAGTACATTTGTCCACAAAAGGAAGATTGTAAATTCATCCACACAGAACCCAGACACTGGAGACATAAAAATATTCCTATTCCAGTAGTAGGCACACATGGGCTCACACAATACAGCCTTATTAACTTGTTTTTCTCCTCCCAAACGACAGTGCTTACCAAAGTGACACTCAAATGTTAAATGCTTTGGTCAAGAGTTCAGTCACTGACCTGCAATGAAAGCCTTATGTTCAGCTCCAACATTTTCTAACAGCAAACAAGGAGGAAAAAATGGTTTCATGGAATGAACTGTTAAAAAAGAAAATCCTCACATAAGCTTTCCCCGAGGGGGAAGAAATATCCACAAGCTTTAAATTGGCCAGGCGGATTTAAGAGGAAGCAAAAAAAAAAAAAAAAAACCCAAAAAAAAAGGCAGCTCTTTCTGTTGCGTCAAAGAGCCCACTGTGCAATAGGAACAGTGAACAGAGTTGTTAAACTGGCAAGCTTTTGCTGAAGACAGCTTTTCAATATGCTCTCAGCATCGTCTCCCAGGGCTGGCTGGAGACAGTCCCACTCCTCTTATACGACCTGTACTCCTTCAAGAGGCAATCGCTCTTAAGGACAGTTTCTATAAACATACTGCACTCCCGGCTTGGCTGCACATGATGAGGGCAATTGCACACGTATACATACCTGCACTCAGGGAGCAGACTTGCAGGCACTTGGGGAAAATGCAGGCACACTCAAACTAGCCATCATTACCTTGGCTTAAGAGCAGGATGCTATTGATGACTGACTGCTTGCTAAAACTCCCTTCCCCACTTAGACCATTCAGTGTGCTGTTGGAAAGCAATCCTGAAAGGCACAGTACTTAGAGAGGAAACCTCTAATGCAATTCCACTGGGACATTGCAGCCCCAGCAGTGCTTTCTGACTAAAGGAAATCGTAAGTCACATGCTGCTGCCTAGCTTTGTGTGTAGTGCAGAGAGCTCAGAGAGCCACCAGAGACTGCAGCTATGTGGGATGAGTGAACCGTCCCTCCCAGGAATGATGGCTCCATCACTGAGGACATCTTTAGGGGCTGAACCCGTGTACATAAGGTGAACAGAATAACCTGGTTAAACATTAGTAAAGCCACACTCATCACCAGATACAGGAAACTGCCACGCAGATCTCTGCCGTTGAGGACAGCGCCCTGCATTCCTTCTACAAGCCATGGAGACCTAAGCAAAGGCATTTAGAGCACAGTTCAACCTACTCCAACCTACATCTGGTCTGCTGAGCTGCCTTCTGGGCTTCACTGCCTACAAAGGGAACCCATGATGGCTTTCCCAAAAAGAGGCTGCAGACAGCAACATTTTTAGAGATGAGTGCCACTCCAAATGACAAGGCGATGAATGCCTGCAACATGTGCACAGAAAGAACTTGCAAGGAAGAATAGCATTGGTAAGGGACAGGAATAGAAAAGGGAAAATGCAAACCGTGGAATGCACTTTTCAATGTGACTGGAGAATTAAAAGTGGGGACAAACATATGCAGCTGGTTAATTTAGAATTTCTCTTCTATTTATATATCTTTCGGAGTTGCCACAGGGACATAATGAGCCTGAATATGTGGGAAGGCAGCAGAAGGAAACGAAGAATATGCAGGAGTTAAATTCTCTCTATTTGTGTTCTTTCTGTACTTTATGAACTTCTCTATGGAAAAAATACTGGTTTAACAGCTTCTCTTGAAATCCTTCCAGGTGAAAATGAATTTCTCTCCTAAAATGTGTTTCCATAAATGACAGACTAAGTTTCTGCAAAAAGTACCTTCAACTTAGAAGTGAAATACAGCATTTTCTAAGCTTTTAGCCCCGTAAATTTAATGCAAGGTCCTATTTGTGCACCAAGCAGTGTGCTGCTTTATTGTGTTCTCACAACACCAGACAACTCACTATGTCCAAAGCCCCAGCTGTAGTGTCACTGGAGTCATATGGGCATCGATTTGGCCACACGAGAGTAGAGTGATTAATAATTCTGGCTGTGCTGTGTGGAAGATAATTACACTCTGGTTCAGTTCCCCAGATCTAAAAGCTAGGCAGGTATTTTAACACCTCTCACAATAAAAATACCTGCTCATAAGATTACCTAAATGTTTCCCCCTGTAAATCCAGATTCCCCACCACTCATCAGTGTCACACTGCAAGCTGAAGGAAACTGGTAATATTTGTTCTTTTCTTGAAATTGATTTTTTTTGTTTCATTTAGTATAATAAAGTAGATTAATTTGCATGTTGAGCAGGTGGCTGGAGCAGATGATGTCCTGATGTCCCTTTCAACCTAAACTATTTTGATTCAGTGAAAATGAGGTCAATTATTAAAAGCTGCCTTAGGCTATTACAGAAATTAAGTGGACGGTGGCCAACTTCAGTGTTTTGAAGCCATAATTTGGATTCGACTCTCAACTGCAGTTTCAGAGTCAAAGATCTCCATCATGTCACTTTGGGAGAAGCTACCAGATCTGCTGAAACATAAACCATAAGCATTTGTAATGATATTGCCGTCTATGAGGTCATTAATGGATATCACTTTATGGAGAGGGCTGTATTGGTTCCCACACATCCCTTGCTGCTCCACTCTTGGGTTCCCAATCTCCATTTTTTTTCCCTTCTTATCTTTCACCCAGGCATCCAATCTCAATTTAGTGTCCTTCAGCTACAAGAGACAAAGAAGACACTGAGAATTCTGAGTGACTGAAAGCCCAGACAACTCAAGTCAGCTGTAGAAATTCCTCTGCACAAAGCAAAGGACACAGAATTGACAAAAAAATCTACAGAATAAGAAAACCTTTTGCATGATCCCTAGTTTTTGTGTAGACTCCACCACACTGCTAGCTCAACACAGACTATCTTCTCCAAGGCCTCACTCAGAAGGTGTTAAGAAGATGACCCCTTTCAAATCTTTTCAGTATTATGCAAAGCTTTAGCTTCCTTCTACCATGCCAGACATCAACTCCTGCTCCCCAGGCCTAAGGAGTGGCTATCAATTCAAGCCCTCACCACTGAGCATAGCAGTTATCCCAACCTTTGCACAACCACATCATAGACCACTTTATCCCATACCTAAAACCCAACCTGCACACCCTTAGGGCTTGTTGTAAATACTCCAGTCCTGTGTAAGTGAAAGCAGCCTACGGCAGCAAGCCAGGAAATCCAATACAGAACGAATGCTATCTGCTGGGACTATACTGATCCAGAAATGTGGAAGGTGGAGAATGACATTCAGAGCTCTTTGCCGCTGCCAAGTGCTAACCCAACACCTTTCAAACACTCTCCTGGCCCATGAAGACTCGCTTTTGTGGTACAGAAGGAATTTGAAGCACTACTACCAAGGTCTACAATATGGCCTTCGCACACATCATGTATCCATCCCTGTGCTGCATCAGCTGCACTGCCTGAAATATCTCTGTTACTCACAGGCCTTCCTCAAGAAATGGGACAATCTTCCCAGGGAAAAATCATCCTTCACTACTGCCTTGAGGTCAGTGCTGCCTCTTTCCTGCTATAGAAGGTCACAAAGCCTCTTCCTGAAAAACAAGGCTCATGTAGGTATTTCAGCTGAGTCCTGTATTCCTGCAGGAAGGAGGCTGAGTGCACTTCCAATTGTCTGGCTAAAACGTTGAGATTCAGCATGTCCTGCTCTGTGGAAATCCAAACAGCACAATCTGGGCACACA
>NW_005054304.1:12081460-12083522 GCF_000277835.1 Geospiza fortis
ACAGGCGTAGCCCAACCCCACCACCACCTACATGCTTGGCTCCTGGAATGGGAGAGGAGCATGCAGTGCCATCGGCACATCAGTAGTTCAAATTTAGAACAGCAGTGGCTCTAAACTGTCAGCCTGGCTAAAAACCAAGTTTATATTCCAAGTACCTTCTAAGCTCATGTCACCTGTTGCAGACACAGTGCCCATATTCTGAAGAAGCACAGCGCTCTTCTTCCTCCCATCCACAAATGAAACATCAGTGGTGTTTCCTGCTTGCTCAGTGGAATCACTTGCCCCAATCCCCTGCAAGTCTGATCCTGCTGCCTGTTTTGTATCTATATGAGGATCACATAGCAAACAGTTTTACCTCCTAAGTCCAGGGGTCAGGCAGGCTTAATGTAAGTCTTTTCTTACGTTTAAACTCTTCCAAGCCCCAACCAGACTGTGCCCTTCAGACTTCTTCTCTTCTGTCAAGTTATGCTGTTTATACCATAAAAAAAGTGGACTGTCAACTTCTCCTTGCCTGGAAGGGCTGAATGCACTGGCAAACACATGGAGCATTAGGAATGCAGAAGCAAGGATTCAACAACTCTCTGCAAGAGACAGCAGTACTTAATTTGAAAAAAAACACCCCAAACAAACAGATTATTTACAGTTTTAAAAGAAATTTGAAAAAAAAAAATCCAGTGTCTAGACGACACACAAAAGGCACACACAAAAGGAAAAAAGAAAGATAAAAAGGTGTTTCTAATTTATTGGAAGTATTCCCCCTTGCCTAGTGGATTAAATACAGCAACATCTTCTTTCAGGACACCTTGTGAAACTGGTTCCAAAACTGCCATCTCCCTGCCTAGCTGATCTCCTAGGGGTGATTCTGCACCAGCAATTTTTCAGGGCACTCCTCACACATCCATTACTTTTCAGAAATAACTGTTGGTAATCCCCTGCCCACCCATTTCACTCCTGCAGCATTCTGATTCTGGCCTCACAAGCAGCATAGGGGGAACCCCAACTAGCCCATCAGCTCTTGCTGGGCAGTTTCCAAAGAGACAGAATACACAACTTTATTACCATATTCAGTCCCACAATGCAAAACTATTAAATAATAATAATAATTATTATTATTACTACTACTACTACTACTCAGTCAAATTTGGCTGTATACATCTGCACAGGCACATGGGGAAGAGCTCTGGGTAGACCTACACACTGGCCAGTGATTAACATTGCTGCACGAGCAGGGGATTGCAGGGCCATGAAGCCTTTTTTAGGAACCTGTGCCATCCCACAGCAGTTTGTAGTTTGACGGCAAGAGCACGAGAAGAGGAGGCACCTGTTTTACGAGGGACTGACTTTCTGCTGTGCCTTTGTCACTTCTCTGTGGTGACAAATGGCCACAGTCTCTGTGTGAATGACTGCAGTCACCCCAGCAGGAAAGCAAGGACCTTGCCTTTTATCTGTAAGAGAGGTTACAAGTCTCTTAAAACTATTTGCTGAAAGGATTATTGCACTAGCTCTTAGATGTGTAATTTATGGATTTAATCAGTGGAAACCCCCAAGTGCAAAGTCTGTAAGGTCTGTTGCAACATCAGAAAGGAAGAGCCTAATTGAAAGGAGCAAAGAAAGTGACAAGGAAAGAAACTGAGAATTCTTACTAAGTAACAAAAGGGGTAATGCTTGCAATCAAGCGTCCTAACATTAAAATCTAATATAAGAAGCAAGACTGTTCCAAGCTGCTGAAAGGTGGATGCACATCTGTGGTGAAAGGTCCTGCTTTTCCTTCGCATTTGCCTGTGATGACTTTAGTAGTGGACTGTAAGAACTTTAGAGAAGCACTAGCCCAGGCAGCAGTGCCTTGGACGTCCAGAGCGGGCTTTGACCAGCAGCAACACCAGCTTCAGGAGGGCAGCGCTCCCTGCCGCTCACATCAGTGCTTCGGCTCGCTCGGGCCCAGCGGACGGGAAATCCCGGGCCCGCTCCGACACTGCACCGCGCCAGGCTGGGGCGGAAGTGCGGGCGAGCGCGGCTCGGGGAGCGCCGAGGCGCATGCGCGCCGCCCGGCGGCCGGGGCGGA
>NW_005054304.1:12102363-12123643 GCF_000277835.1 Geospiza fortis
CGGTGACTTCGCGGTTAAAAAACAAAAGAAAACCCTTTACTGCTACTACTGTTAAAGTATCTCTCCTTATTATGGCTTTTGTGGAATCTTGGGGGCTTTGCATTGCATTTGACTGGGTTCAAACCCTGGTCAAAGGACTCTTTGAATTCCAAGTTTTCAGTTGTGTAAAAATGAAGCCGGCGTGTTCGCAGAGCCATGGAGTGTTAAGGGCTGGTTGAAAGATCATCTGGTCCAATCCCCTTTCCATGGGCAGGGCCACCTCCCACTAGACTAGGTTGCTCCAAGCTCCATCCAGCCTGGGCTTGAACACTTCCAGAGGTAGGGCAAGCACGGCTTCTCCGGGCAGCTATTCCTGTGTCTCACCACTCTCACACTCGAGAATTTCGGCATTATATATAATATAAAGTTCCCCTCTTTCAGTTTGTACCCATTACTTCTTGTCCTAGCACTTCCTGATGAAGAGTCCTTCTCTGAATTCTCTGTTGACCTCCTTTAGATGCTAGAAGATTGTTAGTGTTAATAATACTAAGTATATTGTCAAGCAGAATTTTATGCCTAAATTAACGTGTGATTAAATAGTCTAGTGCACCTTCTAATTTCTCCAGCAAGTGTTGCAGTCCTTTTTATTTTCTATTTTGCAGACTGCAGTGGCAAATCGAGGACAGTTTTTTAGAGTGGAGGGACTGATGTGATTTATAAATGTGTTTGGGAAAGCTGATGTTGCATTCTTGCATGCTGCAGTGGCAAATCGAGGGCAGTGTTTTAGATTGGAGGGACTGATGTGATTGATAAATGTATTTGGGAAAGCTGATGTGTTCTTGCATGCTGCAGTATGAGATGTACACTATTGAGAAGAATGCTGAAAGGACAGCGTCTGCAGGCAGGCTGCTCTACGACATGTAAGTAATCAGAGCTGGAACTCTGCCTTTATCCCAGGTGCTCCATTCATGGAATCAGTTTGGGAAAGACCTCTGAGATGATTGAGTCCAGACTATGACTAAACACCACCTTGTCAACTAGACTATGGCACCATGTGCCACATCCAGTCTTTCCTCAGACACCTTGGGGAGGGTGACTCCACCACCTCCCTGGGCAGCCCAGTCCAATTCTAATTACCATTTCTGTGAAGAAATTCCTCCTAATATCCAACCTAAACCTTCCCTGGCATCTTAAGACCCTGTCCTCTTTTCCTGTTACTGGTTGCCTGGGAGAAGAGACTGACCCCACCTGGCTACAGCCTCCTTTCAAGAACTTGTAGGGAATAATAAGGACTCTCTTGAGCCTCCTTTTCTCCAGGATAAACAACCCCAGCTCCCTCAACCACTCCTCACAGAACTTGTGCTCCAGACCCTTCACCAGCTGCGCTGCCCTTCTGTGGACAGATAAATGTCAGGATTTTCAAAAATATAAATGTAGAGTTTTTGAAAATCTGTGTGCATAAATTAAGCACAAAAGGTCTAATTAATTAAAAATAAACAAAGGAATGTTTTATTTTCTGTTTTGCCCAAACACATACTTTTTTGGGAAGGCTTTGTCTTTGAGACAGATTTTGAGATCACTGTACATTCCTTAAACTTTGTTACAGGTTTGTCAATTTTCCAGACCAACCTGCTGTATGGAGGGAGATCAGCGTTATTACATCAGCATTAAGGAATGACTCCCAGGACAAGCAGACACAGTTTTTAAGAGGTAAAGATTCTATCCTGAAGTAATCTAAAGATGAGCCCTCTGATTATTTATCTAGTTTGACAAGTAAATGTCAGTTTTTCTAACTTTGCCTGTGGACTGCAGGGTTTGTTTTTTTCCCCTCAGTTCATTCATACAGACTTTATTTGGTGTGTTAGGCTTAGGAAAACAAAGGGACATGACAAGCTGATTCCCATTGCTTTGTCTCTGATAAGGGTATGCTTACTCTGCCAGAACAAGAAGCACATAGAAGAGCAATTGAATAAGTGGAATGGGACTTAAAAATCATCATTGCACAGATTGCAGAGAGCAGTGTATGGTTGTAAAAATGGAGTGAATTCTTGTTGATGTAGGGAGGGATATAAAAATGAATGGTGTCCAGAAGGGTTTGGCATTCACTGCTGGCAACCACAGGCAATTTTGAAAGCAGGATTTACACCTGAGGAACTATAATCTGCTGTTTGAATACGTGCTTCAGAAGCTCTAAGACTATTCCAGTTATGAAAACATTTGATTTTTCATAGGGTGTATTTATTTTTTAGAGCAAATACATAAAACACATGGGAGAATATGTGAGTTTCTTTTTAGTGTCTCACTGGATGTTTAAATTGAAAAAACCCTACATTTTAGTAATGAAAGTATTAATTGTAGAAGTAGCATGTAAGTAAAAAAATAAATTAACAGTTTTGAGAAAGCATCTTGAAATGTCAAATACTGAAGTTTTGGGATTTAGAGTATTCCACTTACTAGTAGTCTTACCTGTCAATTCAAGTTCCTTGCACCCAAATAAACACTATTACACATAAATATTTATTTGGTCTTCTCTGAAAGAAACAGACTTTTTTTCAGGTATGTGTGTTAAAAGCAGAAAAAGCATAAGGAAATCCCTTTTTATTCCACAAAGCAGAGTGATGTCGATTGGCTTTTATGCTTTGTCATATTTACAATTATTTGTCATATTGTCATCTTTACAATTCAGACACAACAAGTTAAATGTTTTCTTTTTTTTTTTTAGGATTATTTGAGACCCTTCCTGGTCGGGTGCAGTGTGAAATGCTCCTGAAGGCAACAGAGCAGTGCTTTAACACACTAGAGAGGGCAGAAATGCTCCTTCTCCTTCTGCGGCGTTTCCCGGAGACCGTGGTGCAACATGGGGTAAGAGAAGAGGAACTCATAGTAATTATTAAGGATATTGGCACTCAGTTTTTTGAGGTTCTGCTGAAATGTGTTTTCCTTAATGAGAGGGTGGGTCTTTTTATTTATGTTTAATTGTGACATATAGTTCAGACTGCTGTATCTTGAGGTTACCATCAGGAAGGGATTGGGCAGGATACAAATGGAAGCAAATAAAACAATAGTTTGTTTTGTAAATGAAAGAATATCAGCCATATATCGCTTTCACCTGTCTGTGTATCTTTTTACTGAAACAGTTTCATGCACAGTTTTTCTCTTGGTCTGGTTTTGCTATCTTCTGACATTGCTTTTCACCTACTATTATGTGTGGATAGTTTAACTGTATATTTGGAGACTTACACATGCTGTTGCCATAGAATTGTTACTGAATTACTGTCCAACCCCACTAAATTGCAGTTCAAAAAGTTTCTGAAACCACTGGTCCAGTGTTTGATTGTCACCTCTGCTCACGCAGGTAGGCCTTGGAGAAACATTATTAGATGCTGAAAGTATTGAAGACCAAGAATCTCCAGTGAATTGCTTTAGAAAATTATTTGGTAAGAAAATACAAATGTACTTGTTTTACAATGCAACTTTTTAGTATGGCAATGTTCTGAGGTCAGTAAACTTCTTTCATGACACTCTGATTAGAAAACTGCTATAGTCAGAAGAGGCTCAGGCCATGTTAATCCAGGCTGGCGATTTGGTACAAATTGGTCCTAGAGCCATTCATGTGAGGTTCTTTGTGGTGTATGGTCATCCCATTGCTGATGGAGAAACCTTACTTAGGAGAAATAGAACAAAAAACTCCACAAACCTGAAGGATTTTTTTGGTTGTTTTCTATTTTAGTTTGTGATGTTCTTCCTCTGATAATTAACAACCCTGATGTACGACTTCCTGCCAGCTTGTTATATAAATATCTGAATAAAGCAGCAGAATTTTATATTAATTATGTAACTAGATCTACGCAGACAGAAAGTCAATATCAAGGTAAGAATATTTTTACAAAATCAAGCTTTTTTAGAATATGTCTTAGTATCACTGATGTCTATAAATAAAAAATGCATTGTTTTTATGTTAATGTATCCCACGGACAAGGATACCAATGATAGTAGTATTTAGTGTTTCTTAGTTCTTTGATTCCAGAATACCAAGATGGTGCTTCAGCTACTTAGTCATGATGCTCATGATGCTTCAGCATATGAGGGGTGGGACAGAATGTCTAAGATGTCCTTATGTGGCCTATCAGCTCTCTTGTACAAAGAGGCAGAAATGCCTGCTGCTCCCTGTTAGACTTCTGTGTAAAGAATGCTTACTCTGAAAGCTCCAACATAATTTTTACATATCTTCTTCTTGAAAATGCATCAGTTTGTTTGATTTCTTTATGAAGAGAAAAATGTGCTGGTTTTCCTAGGTTCACAAGATTCCTCTGATATTATGTCTCCAAGCAAGCGCAGCTCTCAGAAATACGTAATAGATGGGCTAACAGAGAAATCATCCCAGATCACAGATCCTTGGGAGAGGCTGTTTAAAATACTGTCTGTGGTGGGAATGAGGTGCGAGTGGCAGATGGATAAGGGAAGAAGGTAAGAATGCTCTACTTTGCTGGGTGTTTCCCCTCATGGAGAATTTGGCTTTTTGATTCTTAACAAGAACAATTCTCACTGAAGAACAGTTTTAAGGCAAAAACAGTTTTGGTAAGTTCACAGTAGCTTTTCTTTCAAGACTGTACAATGTAAAGCAAAAATGGGGCTCTAGAGAGCACTTTCAAATTAGTCTCTAAAATCAACTTTTGGTGATGAAAGTCATGCATAAGCACTATATTGCTGTGGGGTAACCTTCCCTATGTGCTACAGTAAAGAGAAGCATGGTAAATGTTTTGTGAAATTTCACTAGCATTTATTCCCAGGCTCCACTGACTTGATGCTGGGGGATATCCTCAGCAGAAACATTGAGATTTTCATACTCACTATGCATTCTTTTCTTTAGTTTCAGAGTCTGTGTAACATCCTGAATTCTTGTTCTCTGTCTTCCCCTCAGGAGTTACGGTGACATTCTGCATCGAATGAAAGATCTCTGCAGATATATCAGTAACTTTGATAGTGAAGCCCACATTAAATACAAGAATCAAGTAGTGTATTCCACGATGTTGGTCTTCTTTAAAAATGCTTTTCAGTATGTCAGCAACATCCAGCCATCGCTCTTTCAAGGTTAGTTTCTAATGTTTCAACTTTTGTAATGAGCCCTTCGTGGGTTCATTGCTAATGTCTTAAAGATATTCTCTCATTAGTCTTTTGAAGCTGTCATCTCACAAAACAACATTTACGTGTTGTTATGACCTGTTATAATTCTCCCAAGCCATTAATCTTGCCAACAGTAGTTCATAACAAATGTGTAGTGGATCAGACCAAAGATCAATCTAGCTTAGCATTGTGGTTTCAACTTTGGCCAGCAGCAGTTGATTGTCTAGCAAGGAGAAAAGTAACAGACCAAATGTTATGGGAAACATCCCTAGGGTTGATTCCTACTCTTCTATGAGCATTGTGTTTGTTTCATTCCTCCTCTGATTTTGTTTCTTTGAAGCTGACATTGTCCTGCTTTCCTTCAGTCAAAATAAGTGAAACTATTTTTGCACTGGAAACACACAAATTTGTAATTAAGTAAATAAAACTGAATAGGAAAAGATTTCCTGACATTCACAAGCTTCCTACTTGTCTTTCTTTATATAGCTTAAGCATAATCTTTGAGGTGTGTTTTGCACATTACTCCAAGTCAGTATTTAATTAGTAAATTGAATGTTTAACATATATGTGTCACCTGTGCATTTTCCTACCCACTCGCATGTGCATTTCAGACATGCTAGATTGCTTGGATTGCATCTTTTGGGATTGATTGGACTTTTCAGGGGTGGCCCAGAAGCTGAGGGAAGTTTTTCTAAGCTCCATTTTGTTTTAGAACTTACTGAAATAAACAGCAACACAAAGAGGAAATTTCAGCTCTTAGTTATGTGATAGGAAATTCCTTGCAACAATAACAATTGTCACCATAGGTAATTAGTACTAATTAATACTGCAATTATTGATTCATGTTAAAATTACAGTTTTAATTCTGTGTGTTGTGATCGTAAGTTTCATCACATTTTTCTGCATGGAGCAAACGATCATTTGAGTAAGGAAGTAGTCAATACAAATGATGGGTTTTAAACAACTGTACAATATGTTGGATGATCAGCTGGACAATGTCGGTAGATAGCTAAGCTCAGAGGACAAATGACATGGCAACTGGGATGCCACATAGTCATTTTAACAAACACAGGAGCTAATTAACTAATGAATCGAGTTTTTGTTCTGTCCAGAAGAAAGAAGGGTTATGGTGGGCAGGAAGATACTTCAGGTGTGCATGTAGTTTTAGCTGCTTGATTCCAGTTAAAGAAGAAAGAAAGTAAAGAGGTAGGGAAAATGTTACTTTCTAAGTTGTGCAATTGAGTATTTCAAAGCTCACCTTTTCTGACTGAACCACCAGAAAAAGAATACATACTAAAGTCACAGAATGTGACTTTTGTGCAACTTTTCTGGTACACTCGGTCATTTTCTGATATCAGGACCATATTTCCAAGACATCTTTTACTCATTTCTGCTTCAGCATTGAAGTCCAGTGGTATT
The DNA here is from genome assembly GCF_000277835.1 of Geospiza fortis. NCBI lineage: Eukaryota > Metazoa > Chordata > Aves > Passeriformes > Thraupidae > Geospiza > Geospiza fortis. Next base: position 12,108,886 of record NW_005054304.1, read on the forward strand.
CAGTGCCCTTCATATCTTTTCTATCATTAGAATTTTTTCTCCTTCTCTCTGGAGGGCTTACAGTAGAAGTGTAGAATCCTACATATTTTGGAAGCATGATCTTTGAGAAAAACTCTGTCTCGTCCTCTGTGAAGATTAGATCTGTGACTCTCTTCTCATGTTGCGTGGATTTACAAGAGGCCTCTTGAGGGAAAACTTTTCAATGCATTTCTCTCACATAATTTGTATCTGCTTTGCTGGAGACTTGAGAAATGAATGAGGCAATTCACACCTCTCATAACTTTGAGGCTGCCTCCAGGCTTGGCAGGAGTTACTGTTTGGGCTGATGCTTTTGGGGGTTTGTTTATAACACTCTCTGCTAGAAAACAATGAAAAACTCTGTAAGCTTTGATTCTAGAGCTCAGACAGAAAAACACAATGCTGCTTTTTGTATGCCTGTGTAACTTTCAGTACTGTAAGAGAAGGTCTGCAGCCCCAGTCAAGTGGGACGGTGGATTTTCTTTTGTTTTAGGACTGGAGGTTTTGGAATAAAGACTGCAGTGCACTTCTGGTACTGGGAGGAGAACATTTGTTTGGAAAGCAAAGCACTTAGCTGGCATTAATTTGAGTCAGTATGAGTAAAAGAAAACCTCAGTTTTTTTTCTTCTCAGGTGTTAGAACTAGGCAGCTTTTGAGATTCTAGTGGTGAAACTCTTCCAGCATCCCAGTTGTGGTACTTTGCATCCATGAGAAACAGATAAGAATCTTCTGTGTTATGTCTTAGCTCTATTTTCAGTTTTCACCCGTGAGATTCTGACCTAGTGGAATACATGATGGTACAGGAGAGGTGATCGCAGTGTGCTGTAGGTGCAATTTCAGTGGTGGTAATTATTGACCTGGTTATTGTGGTTGTATTTATTGACCTGTATTTTGTTAGGTAGAGCAAATTGGTTGTTTCTTCTAAGAGGAGCTCTTATTGTAGCGAACTCCTTACACATCACTTTTGAGTAGATGGGAAAAGCTTAGTAGAAGTTTTTTTTATGTCAAGAGATAAAATGAATCATCTACTAAATTCTCTAATTAATTCTTTGCAGTTACAAATGAGAGCTTAGCCTCATCTTTCTGCAAATAGAAGAAATGCACAAACTGAAAATACTTGTTTGCAGTACTCTGTCTTACATGACAGAGATTTCAGAAAGAGAAAACAAATTAAAGGATTCCTCCTTCCTTTACATTTCTCTTTGACTGAACTTTGCACATGTATATGCAGCTTGATTGTGCAGAAGGAAAAAATGGTTTTGGAAGGAAAGCTGTCTCCCTAGTGATCACTTATCAATGTTGTTTGAGATTAAGAAGTGTTGTTCCTATTTTATGTCTAGTGAAACTTAAGCGCTGGGGTGTGAAATAATAGGTACCAGATCCTGCTGGATGTTCTGTGACAACAGTGAAAGTAGAAAATGTTTTCTATGTTTCACGATGAGGCTTTTCTAATTTTTGGGAGTGAAGATGAGCTCTGGCAGTCAACGAAAAGTTTAATTCTGTTTACTAAAATTGGTGGGGACAAAGCTGACACTGAGTGATCCTACTTGGGAAATCTTGTCATAAAATACACAAACTTCTTTGTGGGGTGGGTGTCTGTCAGCATATTGGTTTGGTTTTTCATAAGAAATATTTTGAGAATATTGTTGTGCTTTGCCGTATTTGTGGCTGTTAACTTCAGAGCCATTTGTGCTTCAGAGTTCATCTGTTGAATAATTGTACTTATTTAAAGCAAATAATGCTTAATCAGAGAACACCTGCTGCCTGAGTATATTTTGTGCCTGCTCCAGAAGAAAGAGACTCTGAAGCTCTCAATCACACTCTGGTGATGTTTGCTAAATGCACTCTGACCTTCACTGTATGGCTGTGTTGAGGAAACCACAGCTTTACCAGAATAGTTTAAGCAATTAAAGTGACTTAATTTAAGATTGTTTTCTGTAGCATTATAGTCATTACTTGTGAAGGAAAAAAAACCCCAGCTTGCTGTAGGCATAAGACTTTTCAGATCAGTTTAGGACAATTGTGAATTAATTTATCTTTGAATCCAGGTCCAAATGCTCCAAACCAAACTCCACTGGTGCTTCTCGAGGATGTACCCAACATCTATGGTGATACAGATATCGATCGTAACAAACACATACACAAAAAAAGGAAACTTGCTGAAGGAAGAGAAAAAACAATGGTAAGTTTTGTAGACTTTTTAATTCGTAACAAGAATGGCATTGCTACTGGAATTTAAACAACAGTGGTTTTGACATAGATGTAAAAGACATTTTTAGAGATACCCTAAATTAGCTGTTTATGAACACAATTTTCGAACATTTTTTTTCTAAAGCCAGCAAGAATGAAAGCATTTTTGCAGCAATTGCTGTAGACACATGTTCTGCTGTGAATGCTTTAACTTTTAAAGGAGTTCAGCAGAGGCACTTTAAAAAGTAGCTATAGCAGTCAGATATTCTACAGGTAAACTTCCAAAGTAATTGACTTTTCATGATTGGAACTGTCAATATATCTATTGCTTTAATGGTAGAAAATGACTATTTTATAGAATTTCTCTGCTATAAAGAGAATACAAGGATTTCCTTTGCATTATGCCACTGTAGGCTTAAATTGAGTCATAACATGTGAAGTGTGTATGTACTTCAACAGATAATCTGGCTGAAGCTCAGTGGTGGTAAACAGAATAAATTTGTTTGGGATACTGCTCATCACACTCTGCCACTGTGTTCTTGGTAGCAAACCAGATGGATCTAACCTTAAAACAAGCTAAGTGAAAAATCACTTAAAGCCACTTAAACTAGGACTGTGGCATCTCTATACATAACTGTTTTCTTGTGTTCAGTGGAACTCCTGAAGAAAGTATAAATTAAGAAGTTCATCTTTGTGTTTTATACTGACTTCTAAGCAGAGCTCAGATGATGAAGATCCTTCTGGGAAGGCAAGAAGTCGCCATATTACAGTAAATAAGGCTGATCTTGCAAATTCTATTGAAGTGTTAGAGAGTTTCAAACTGGCAAGAGAGAGCTGGGAGCTGCTTTATTCTCTGGAATCACTTGACAAAGGTAAGGTAACTGCATTTAGAATTGCATTTAGACTTCATTGCTCTGTGTAGAAATCACTTTTTTATTGTTAAAATGGAATTCCTGCCATTATGAATCCTTAAAATCGAAATTGCTTTGTGTCCTGAGTACTTCTGATAGAAGTTCCAGTAAGAAGCTTTATCAGTTGTTGCATTTCTGAATATTTTGTTGCTGTATTGTGTTTCATTCTTGATGTATCTTTGCTTATTCACCCCTACTTCTCTTGGAGCGGTTGGTCAGTAGTAGGGCTGATGGTGCTCAGTGGGGATGTGCTGCTTTAGTTCATGATTAAGAACATGTGTTTTTACTGTGTCTCCCTTTCTGGTAATAACTGGTGTGATAATCTTGAAAAAAATTTCTCTCCTAAAAAGCAGGCAAACAGTACCACCTAGCTGCTTTTAGGTTTCTTGGACACGGTGAAGAGAAGCGTAATCAAAAAATGAGTGCATAGGAAAAGAGTATCCTATATATGAAGGATTTCATCCTCTTACTCTTTTGGCGCCATTTTTCCATTTTTCAATTTAGCTTTTTTTTTAATATGTGTGTATATATATGTGTGTGTGTGTATGTATGTATATATGTGTATATATATATACATATATATATATATTAATTATTGATGTTTAACTCAAAGCTGTGAAATGTTTCATGTTCTCTTTTGCTTTTTCTTCTCTAATCACGTAACACAGAGTTCACCAGAATTTGTTTGTCATGGAAGACAGAAACCTGGCTTTGGTTAAGAATCTTTCTTACAGACATGATCATCTACCAGGTAAAAAAAAATACGCTATAAACTAGGAAAAACACCATCTTTGTGTTACTCTTCCTTCTAGTAAATAGCAATTCACTTCTTTCTTGTAAATAGTAATTCTGATTAGCCAGTTTGACTGCTTATAGTGTCTACTGATTTTATCCCTTAAAGTAAGACTCTTCTGGTGATAGAGCTATACTGTTTGCACCACAAGCTTGGTACCCTGCTTTGTATGTTCCTGTCCCAGTAGCTGTTGTTTGAGTCCAGCTAATTTTGGCATGTGGAAAAACATTTATACAAAAATTAGGCTGACTGTGCTCATTCCAATACCATCTACAGAAGAAAGCTTGTTCTTTATTTTTCCTTTGTGAGTCTTTTATTTTTGCCTCTACTTGTGCCTGAACAAGAGCTATTTCAAACTTTATAAGTCTAAATATAGTAATGATTAATTCAAGAATATAATTATTTGATTCAGTTACAAATATGATTTTGTGAACTGTAAATTTTTAAAGGAAAATTTTGTTTGTCTTCTGACTGCCTTGTAAATGATTGACCCACACACAGTCTTTTGTACACAACTCATCACTGGAGATTATTAGTTTCGATTAAAATTTGAAGGATTGTTACTTGGACACACACCATTTTGAAAGCTTTCTGTAAGAGAATTTTTTCTCTATCTCTCTACTTATTGTATAGAAAAGACCCTAACAGTTTTTTTTTAATATTCTTTTTCAAAGGGGCAGTACAAAAAAGCAATTAGCAGCCTACATCACTTGGCAGCTCTTCAGGGCTCTCATTCTCCCCAGCAAATTACAGGACAAGGATCTTTAGAAAATCAGAGAGCACTGATCCAGTTAGCATCGTGCCACTTTGCCCTTGGAGAATATCGGGTACGTACAGCATTCCACACCCTGGGCCTTCAGCAGTTGGCCCTGTGCTTCCCATTTCTCTTTTCCCTTAGAATTTTCCTGTGAGCCTGCTTTCAGCAGCATATCAAACATAAGCCAGGGTCTACTGAAAAATCCATGCTTTACAGGGAGAATTATACTTTGTGCCACATGAACTGACTGTCCATTAGCAACTCTTCATATATATGTGTATAGTCTTTTTGATAGTGAAGATTGGGGGTTAACTCAATTGGGGATTGAGTTATGATTTTTTGTGGCTACATGTGTTTGAGTTGTCTGTAAATGTATCCTTAATTTGAATTCCTTGACTTTACTGAATTAGTTCCTTAAACTGAAGGGGAATTCTTTTAGGTACAGGCTTCATGTGGCAGGCAAAAGAAAAAATAAAGGAACTTCTGTGATCATCTTAAAAGAGAGTTAGTTATTAACTGATGATATAAGAGACACCAGAACAATATTGTCTGGCCTGACCTCTGAACTTGCTCTACTTTTGCAATAGATGTTTTGTTTGCAATTTTTAATATTGCAGGAGTGCGTGATGGTCTGAGGTCAGTCAGAGTCAGCACTGACAAGAAAGGCTCTGTCTCTTAGGATCTACCTCATCCTGGTACTGCTGGACAAGTGCTTTTGTCCCTTCCACTTTAATACTTTTCCACTGGAAATGTGATCATATATTCCCACCGACTCCTTGCTAGGAAATAGCATTAAAAATTTATTGAATTTCCATCATGTTGTCAGATTGCCATTTTCCTTTCTATTTTTACCGTGAACAAAATTAATTTTACGAAACTCTTTTAATAATTCATTAAAAAACTTACCTTCAAAACAAAATAATTTTTGATTGCAGTTTTATTGATCTTATCCTCTTGAAATGAAGAATGCCAATACAATTTTTTCACAATTAAAATGATGTATGTAGGCTCTCAGAGGTTATTTAGTGACAGCTAAGTCTTTTTGCTTAGCCAGACTGTACTGTGTATTAAGTCAACTCAAGTTCTGGCAAAGAATTTTGTGATTGTTTTGTCCTTTTGTGGTGTCTGAAATTTTTTATCATTATTAACATATTGGAATATTTAAGAACTTGAATTTAAATTTAGCATTATCATGTCCCTTCTTTTACAGCAAATGTGCGAAAAAGTGCTTGACCTCATGTGCTGTATTTTACTTCCAATTCAAGAAGGAGGTAAAGTACAAGAGGAGCAACCTAAAGTCAAGTCAAAATTCAGGAAAGGTATGGAGTTGCTATTACCCTAAACTCAGTGTTAGCTGAATTTTTGTATTACAAAAAGGGAGGAAGTTTTTTATTTCCTCTTGGTTTTGTTTTGAGGTTTTCTTGCTTGTACCTTTTAGAGTATATTGGTGGCAAAGTCCTACCACAGGAAAAGAGAAGTGAAGAAAAAAAATTTAAATGTTTCACTTCACATTTTGAATCAGTCATAATTTACATTTAAAGCTTTCCTCCCTACCTGAGATGTGGTAATTTTGGATTTGTTTTGCTCCATTCCAATTTCTTTCAAGCTACCTGTTGTAAGATCCCTAAAGAATGTTCTGTTGCAGGGTCTGATTTGAAGCTTTGGCCCTGTACCAGTAGAGCTATCATGCCTTACTGCCTTCATCTGTTGTTAGCTTGTTTCAAGGTAAGATAGCTCCAAGGTAATTGGAGCTTTCTTGTCCTTAAGGCCTAGTTTATGTATCCTGACACTACATGGCCATATCCCAGGGCTGTGCCTCAGTCCTTCTTACCTAGGTGGGTATGGGGAGGGTCTTCTTTTGGAGAGGGGAGTGGAGTTTTGATGGAGGAGGGTTTGTTCTCTCTTTTTTTTTTTCTCTATTTGTTTTAGTTTTGAGCAGAGAAGATAGAACAGATCTCAAAATTTTTGTCTCTGTTTAGACTTCTTTTATAATCAGTGGGAGAGGATTTGGTATTTTAGCTGGAAATTTTTAACTTACTTTAGAAGTGTATTTCATTCTGCCTTAATATATCCTTTAAAGAACTTCTGTATTTGCACAGATCTAGGTGAGATAAATCCTGTGTGTTTTTGAAAGCAAGATGTATTTCCTGATTATCTGATGTAATTTTTTTCCCTGAAGCTCAGAGCTTTCACAGACAGCAGAGATGATATGGCCCTGGGCCATGTAGTTGTTCTGCTTCAGCATGAGTGGCCGAGGGGTGAGAACTTGTTCCTGAAAGCCATCAACAAAATCTGCCAGCAAGGAAACTTCCAGTATGAGAATTTTTTCAACTATGTCACAAGTATCCTTTCTCTAACCAAGAATGTCTTTCACATCCTGTGCTGTAGTGTTGAAAAAGCTGTTAGTTTCCACAGCAGCTCTTTCTCTGAAACATATTCTGTATTTATTTTCATTCCAAGAAAACCTCTTGTAGTAGGCTCAGTACACAATGGACTGTAAATATGCCTCCTGTGCCCTGGCACTTGAGAGTACCCTTAAATACTCAGGAAAACAGCAGGAGCTCAGGCTGCTCATGCAAGTGACAGCAATCTCTTCATTAAGGAATACAGGGCATTATGTACAAGGCTGTTAACAAAAAAGACAAAGTGGTACCTGTGCTGCAGAGCTGAATGATTTTGGCTCTTGTTTGTGAAATGCTTTCTGCGGGTAACATGTTTGGGTTGAGTAAGATAATGAGCTATGTGAAAGATCATGCAAAGCATGTCTGATTTATCTATTCAGATATCTGACATAAATTTTGATCATCGTACACACAAATGGACAGTTTCATGTTTAACCTAAATAGACATCCAGCCATGGGCCTCAGGAAGCAGGGGAGGTCTAACTCCTGTCTGTGACAACTAAATAAGCTGTGGTGTTAACGGAAAGGGAAAAAAAACCCACACAAAACAAGCAGCTAAATAAGGGATCAAAGTAGAAAACTAAAAAGGGTGATAATGTGCCACTGTGGTGGCACTTGCTTCAGATGCAGCCTCAGTTTGCACTGCTTTCATAACCTGGAGTGCAGGAAAAGGAAGTGAAACCCAGGGAATTTTGAGATCAGCCTTCTTTACCTCTGACTACATAAGAAGAAATAAAGAAACTAACGGATGTGTTCTTCACTTTGAAAAGCCATTTCTCATCAGTTTGTGGAGGATTAGGAATACATGCTGTGATCTTCTCTATCACTTTTAATAATGAGACACTTCAATAGCTTTTTAGTTTGACTCTCCTTTCAGCAATGTGGCTTCAGATGGGAGGCATAAGAAAGAATGTTCTCAATCATTGTTTCCCTACTCAAATCTTTAACGTTTTCTTCAGATATTGATATGTTGGAGGAATTTGCTTATTTAAGAACACAGGAAGGAGGGAAAATTCATCTGGAACTCCTGCCAAATCAAGCAATGTTGATCAAGTAAGGATAAAAAAGCATTTACTGTTTTCTTTGGCAAAAAAAAAAAGGGAGTATGTTCTGGTTGTCTTTGCTTTCATGTTATCTTCTGGATAGTTTGTCATGTCTTTGAGCTTAAATTTAATGAGTTCAAACAAGGCCGTGAGTTTCTTTTTCTGACTCCTACTGATCTATGTATTCTTTTGGGGGGCGTTCTTCAGCTTTAATTCCTGTTTTTACAGGACTTTATTTCTGAGTGTGGCATTTGCTTTAGAGTGATTGATATTAAAGTGATTACAGTTGTGCTCTTTCAAGTAGACACTTGCACTTTGCAGGAATTCTTCAAGTAATTAGGCATGAGTGCAAGGTGTTGTTATTAATTTTGCTGAAGAGTAATGCTGAGCAGAAAGCACTATTTTGCTTATTTTTGTAAACAAAATTCATGAAAGACCACTGAATGATGAAAACTTTCAGTAAAAATACAAATTCAATTACATTCCAGCTACACTCCAGTAATCTTTCTGTTAGAATTAGCAGGTCATCTTATTCTGCTTAGCTTATTACAAGATGCTGAAGTAAATTAATAATTTGGATTAACTTCCTAGGTGTTTTTACTTGTTCAGTTTTGACTCAAAACTATCTGCTGCAGGATTTTAGTGGCATAATGTTTTGGAATATCCTGGTTGTTTATGAGAACTTGTAGTATTTTCCTTCCTAAAAGGGGGACTGCTTAAAATTTGTTGAAATTCCACTTAGGGTCAGTGTATTCTGGCTATTCACTAACCAGAAATAGGCTGAAGTTTTCAAGATGAGAGCCTAACATCAGACAATGGGATCCAAATTTTAACTAGTAAATAGATTTTCCAGAGATCTATGTAACCAACACAAAAATGAGATACTAGGTGTAATTAGAGGAAAAGTAGAAATTCAAATGCTTAATTATGTGATGGAGAATTTTCTTTTTCAAGCTCTAGGTTTTCAAATTCTTCCCCTTGCCATATCTCACTGCTTGTAACCAGCGGTATGAAAACAAGCTTCAGGCCATGCTGCACCACATAGGGTGTTAAGTAATAAGCTGTGCCAGCAAGGGGGCTTAGCACTGAAGACTCCATCTGGTAACTTTTACCTGCTGTCTCCATTTCATTGCAGTAGTTCAGCGCTGTTTCTCTTGGCTCCGTTTGATTGGCGTGGCCACAGTTACTTTCTGTTCTGACCCCCTTGGTCAGGAAGGAGGTAGGGAGAAGTGTTTCCAGCAGGACAGAATCTCTCTTTGACCTCCTTTTGATCAGTGAGGTTTCCTCAATGACGAAAAGGCTTGTAGAAGAGAAGTCCATTTCTTTGTGCTCACTGAGCCAGAACAGTCAAATACCCTGTCCAGCTGGAAAAGCTGTGTACAGCGTTTCATGTGGCTGTGTAGGGCTGGAAGCACTTCACCAGAGAGCCCATGGAAGGGATAGCTGAGGCCGTAAGCCACTGATCAGAGATGATGTCTACTCCCCTGGTACTGCAGATGTTTTTTTAGCTGGGTTGGCTGTGAGGCCCAGGGCTGGTGTCACCCACCAGTGTTGACCTGGTTAGCTCACAGCCTCCCCCAGCTTGGGTTTTTGATAAAAAACCAGTGTAGCCCTGTTTCCTGGGACAGTGGTTGGTAGGCTCAGTATCTGCAGATTGCTTACATCTTTTAAAACTATCACCAGTTCTGGTTGGATGAGCTGCTGCACCATCCTCCCATGAATTAGCAGGGACAGCTCAGATGCTGTTCATTCATGCTCAGAAAGACTCTGAGTTCGACAAAACAGGCCAAAGATAAAGCAGTTGTTCCTTTGTCTGATCTTTTCTCAGCATAAATGTAGTAATCCTGCATCTTAATGGATGGGAAATGTATTGCAGATATTATATGTCTTTTATAAGGCCTGCTTTTTGATGACTGACAGGGCATTTTCTCCCCAGGTGAATTCCTCATTCTTCTTACAGTACTTTTTTCTAAGTACTTTATACTTCATAGGAAATTATATTCATTTTTCTGAAGTCAGTAGAGCAAACTGCAGTGTACTTTTACAAAAGATGAAGTAAGATCTTTGTAGTCTACAGACTTATAATTAGGTTCTGCAAAATACTTCCCTTTGCTTGCATCTACTGTGGGAATGAGAAGGTCCATGGTTTTGGTTTTAACTGGTGATACAGCCAGCTCATTCTGTTTGTGGTGTTAACAAGATTTGTTTTATGAGCTTTGAATCCAGCACCATTAAGTGCTTTTGAACTCCCTTCTAGAAAAGCCAAGTTTCACAGTTTATCTGATATTCATGTTAGTAGGGGCAGTGTTAGCTGGTGAGGCTGAAGAGGAAAAGAGCAATATGCAGGAAATTGCTGCTTAATGTCTTGCTCCTGTTTTTGACAAATCTTTCTCTAATTAATCTAATCATAGCCTACCTAATGTCATAAACTTGATCAGAAAGCTATGTCCTTCCTTTTACTCATATTCCCATCACATCTCTCCTTGGGGACTGAGGAAGTTGCTTTGAAGTGAAACAAAGTATCTTGAAAGTGTAATTTTTACTCTGTGCACATGGGTATGCTTAGTTCTGACTGCAGATCTTGCGAACAGTAGTGAAGACACAATTGCACAGAATTCCTTTTGCAAACATCTGCCACTCTGGGACCAATAACATCTTGCTGGTCCTTTGTATTTTCTGTTTCCCATATCCATTTTTGCAATTACTGAACTTACTCATGCCAAGAACTCTTGAAAAATTATCTCATTTGATGGAATAATTTTTGTGGCTATGTTATTTCAGGTTATTGTAGCTGTATTAGACTGTTAAATGTCTCATCTTTATTTGATTTCTATAAGCTCTGGATCTATAAATAAACCAGAGATGCTAACCCAAATGCCCACCTGTGAGATCTGAAGGTAGGCACCAACCTCAGAATTACAGGAATCTAAGTGTGAGTTTTGCTTCTCTGCTCCCTTCATACCATCTCTGGGGGTGAATGGTGCACTCAGTTCTCAGGTACCTATTAAGATTTAGGTGACATAAGAGACTTAGATTAAGAAGCTAAACCACTCTCCTCTATACCAAATTTCTCCTTTCTCTTCCCCTGAAGTGGGGTATTGCTCTAGACTGAACCTGTTAGGTTATTATCTTGTTCTAGATAGCACACAGAGATAAAAATTTAATTTCCTGGAGAAGACAGTCTTTCAGCTGAGGCAGCTTTTGGTGGTTAGTTCCTGTAGCCCTGGTCATAAATAGGAGGTTGCTTTGAGCGGGCATTTGTGCTCCGGCATTGTACCGTGCTCTAAGAGCTGTTTTTATATGCAGTTAGATTTGTAAAGGTGGAACTGTCCATCTGTGGGCTAATGAGAAGATACTTGGGCAACCTTTAACAAATACCGCCATGAACTCAACCTGGCCGATACCTGCTGTGCATGCACCCGGCTTGGGCTCAGCAGCCAATCCCTTGGCTCCAAGCTCTGGGCTCTCCCAGTTTGCTGACATGCTCTTGCCAGTACTGAAGGGAAGCTGTGGTATCTGCAGTGCTCCTCTGATTAAATCTTTTCTGACTGACATGCTTCCTTGGAAGAGCTGTGACAGTTCATCGTAGTACAACTGTGTATTGGTTTTGCACCTGCTGCTGTCCTTTCTCCTGGTGTAACTGTCCAAAAATATGTGTATATATTTAGACCACAGCTATAGAACAGCCTTGCAATGAAATCTGGAGATATTTGCATGTTTGATGCTGTTAGAGTCCTGCACCCCTTTGGCTGCTCGGTGTGAGCTCACCCAAGTTTTCTGTTACTCCTTTTTTGGAGAGTTGTTTTGCACCAGAGGGGGAGTTGGTGTGTGGGTGTTTGAATGCTGCTATTTGCTGTTTTTTAAAGGACCTCTAGCCCTCCCATGGGGTTACTGCAGCAGGAATTCATACCTGTGCTACAGCCCAGCATACAGACTGCTGACAGGTACCAAGTGGAAAAACCCTGCTCATAGTGTGCTGTGTTTTGTCAACATGTTTTACTGCCCATGGTTTTCAGCAATTTGTTACTCAATATTTATCTTTTTTTTTTGTTTCTTCATTTGTGCCTACATTGCCTGGCAAACCATGTTGTTCTATAATAACATTTATTTTTCTTTTTCCCATAAGTTGCCAGTATCCGTGTCCTTTCAATTTAGTAATCGCTATTGAATTTAAACAATAATGTAGAAATCCTCAAAAGTTTTACTGATGTTCCATCATATATTAGCAAGAGCATAACCCTTTATTTTCAAGATACTGGTTCCTGGATCCATTTGTAGCAACTTTTCTTCATTTAGGTTGTTCTGAATTCTGTTTTGTGTTTTCCAGCTGTACTATAACTCATCCTCTAAAGTGCTGCTGGCTTGCTCAGTAGCTGTAGGTTGCATATTCTCCTTTAGGCTGTAACTGACCATAGCACTCAGCTGCCAGCAATGTTTAAGACAAGACTGAAAACAGGACTTATCCCATAGCCTCTGAATATAGTAGTAGTGTCTTCAGTTTAGGTTTGCTTCACTTAGCATGGCTCACCAAGGAATTGCCCAGTAGGCTTTCCCTTTTCCATGTGTTGCAAAGATCCCTACTGTTTTGGCAGAGAAATCTCTTCTCAAATGCCAGACTTACATGAAAGTTGTGTGGTATTGTTGGTGAGGGTAATTCTGAGATGTTTCCCTTCCTTGTTCCCAGCATCTCTGGATGGGCACAGATGCCCTCACCCTTTATTTTTTATTTTCTTTCTGTCTTTCAGTGGGCTTGCTGGGTTCGGACCAGCTATTCCCTTCTTACCCATGACTCAGGACTCATCTCAGCATTAGCATTGTGCTTTTGTCTCTAAATTAATTTATGCTGGTTCCTTCAGTAGTGTTAAGGTTCTCATTTCAGGGCATGTCTTTTTCTCCCCTTCCCAAGTAGGGTTTGCAGGTAGATGTTACAAAGTCTTGCTCTTACCCAATTCTGGACCAGTGCAAGTAAAGGGCTTTGGTGCTGCAGGACATTGTTTTAAGGACAAGATTTAGGTGTTGAGGCCAGCATGAGGACAAAGAACTGTTCATAAAAATGGCCTTTAACAGAGCAATATCCCATAAGTTTCCCCAGCCAGCACTGCTTTAGCTTGCTCAGTAGCTGGACTTTTCTTCTGTATGAAAATAAGTCCTGAACTTGTTCTCAGAATAAATGTAACCCCTTGCCTGGTGTCTAGTATCTTCATAAGAGCTGGCTTCTACTGATGCAGCCTGGCATGATTTGGGTTTTGTGAAGTGCTCTTCACTAGCCACAGCATTATCAGCACCCACAGGGTTATAAAGCTCCTTCCTGCACTTTGATATTGGTAGAAGATGCCCTCTGCTCTTTATAGTGGCACCTGTGCTCCAGAGAAAGCAAGTTCATCTTTTCACTCTTCTTTCAACCCCAGCCTTTTATAGACGTGATTACAGGGAAGAAGTGGCCTAGGCAGCAAAGGTAGAGAGGGAAAAAAATTCCTTTCCCCAAGCGAGGAGAACTCTCTACTTGCTGGGTTAAGAGACTAGATTTTCCTGTTATCCAGAAGATTGACATTATTTCCCCCTTCAGCAGTCACAGTCAAAGCAGTGAGAACATAGATTTTTTTGCAGCTCTTAACTGTTGAAAGACTTGTAACCTACTAAACATGATTTTTAAAAAATAGCATAGCTCAGGCTCTTTGACTCTCATTAAATAAACTCAACTATGGACCATAAATATATAGTAGGTGACACACAGTACCTTTTAAAAGCCTGTAGTTCACTAGATAACCATGATTTGATGTTGTCTGTTTCTCTTTCCTCCACGGCTTAAGGCACCACACAGTTACCCGGGGTATAACGAAAGGAGTGAAGGAGGACTTCCGCCTGGCCATGGAGCGCCAGGTCTCGCGCTGTGGGGAAAATCTCATGGTGGTCTTGCACAGGTTCTGCATTAATGAGAAAATACTGCTGCTGCAGACTCTTGCTTGAATGGACTGGATCCTGATGCAGTGTCTTTTATGGAGAGAGGGGAAGGCTCTTTGTATGAACAAGCAGCATAGCAGTGGAAAATCTCTTGCTCAGAGGGTCAAGAAGTTCCCTGTAAGTTACAGGTTCTGCACTGCTTGATTTCTTACATGAGCAGATCAAACTTTATAAATAAAACATTGTTTAAGAAGAGTTTTGTAATATCCTGTTTGTTTTGGGGTTTGTTTTCCATAGCATTATACTAAGGTGTGTGTCATAGTTCTTTTTATCTTTGCACATACACAGAGAACATAGCAAGGTATTTCAGGTTTTTTATTAGCACTAGCTTGGAAATCACAGCATGAGTGAATTTCCTGAATTTCCAAAAACTGTTATCTTACATTGAATTGATCTGTTAGGTCTTCCTTGTCTGCAGAATTCTACCTGTATTGCTGGTTTTCAGGTTCCAGGTCCTTAAGTAAATTCATGTAGAAAGAGGATTGCATAATCACTTGGCTATTACCAAATTTCAATCAAAACAAAGTCAGTAGAAAATGGCCTTTCTGCACTCCTAGAGTGTAGCACATGAAACTCGGACCTCGGCCATGCAAGAGGTGTGTTACACAAAGGCCCCGAACATGCACAGATGGGTTGCTAAACCTGTAGGAGCAGCCTGCTGATTAATAAGCCAATAGAAGAGA
>NW_005054304.1:12123682-12131984 GCF_000277835.1 Geospiza fortis
AAATACAATGAAGCATGATCAGCTGAGAGCACCACCAGGCTGTGGTGCCCCCAAGCTTTCCCAGATGGTCACTGGCCAAGTTAAATGTGTGCCAGTAGCCAGAGGGGACAGGCATGCAAGAGGTGCCAAGGATATATACAAACCCCAGACCACCTGAGTTAAAGGGTTCTGTGTCGCATGTAGGGACTGTTACCACAGGCCCTTTCTGACAACCCCTTGCAGTCACCATCCCCCATCCCTTGCAGTTCCTTTCATGAACACCATCAGGGTGTCTTAGGCTGCCCAACAGTTAGGGTATGTTCAGCTTCTCTATATGAAAGAGGGAAATCAGTAAAATATTTACAAAAGATGGAAAACAGAGAGCAACTGTAATAGACTAGTAAGTTTTTGTTAAATAGGAAAATACTGTCCCTTAGGTCACATAAAAGTCTTGATGATGACTTCCATGGCACTGTAAACTTGACTAGTACCCCTTTTTAGTTATATAGCCTGAGTGGCAATATTTCAGGCTAATCCATCATATTTCAGGCTAATCCACTTGCCTTATCAGAATCTAGGCCTGCTAGACCTTCACCACCTCTATCAGATTTTCCAGAATATCCTTTTCCTGTAAAGTATGTATGATATTATGACCCAAAGAGTTGTTGCAGTGAGGTTTTGAGTCAGATGCTCTGCGTGGGATTGACTGTCTTGCATCTTCCACTTAAAAGGGAAGTAGTTTGCAAACACTTGGTGTCCAATGTATACCAGGATTGAGTTCATTCCTGAAAGGAAGCACAGGTTATACCACCTGAAAGAGCAGGTATGGGCTTGCTTCAGAGCAAGCGGGCAGAGGTGTGCCAGGCTTATAAAAAAGTGGCACCAAGACAACAACAGCTAATGTCATTTGCCCCAAAGATGCTACACACTGTTTTCAAATACAGTCTGAGGGGTTCTCTCCCCCAAAACATTTATTAAAAGAAATACAAATAATCTCTGTGCTAAATTGAAAATACAACCAAATCAGTATGCTGCAATTATATTAATAAGGAGAATAATAACAGTTACTGTTTTCAGAGTGGAAGAGTGGCCAACCAATCTGGTCAGATCTGCTGCCTTTACAAACAAATGCTGACTGCCCTTCAAAGTTCTGGGGTTTCTGGTAGGAGGTAAGATACCCTGCTGTCACCCTGCCTGTTTTCCTACCCAGACAACAGGGACCAAAGTTGCTGAAAAGTCCCCTCTGCTGTGGCTTTGCATTCTCTACTCATGTTTGTTGTGTGCCCAGTGTGGTTAAAACCACAGTGGCATACTTTGGGAAACACGCTTATCTAAAATCACAGAGACACAACCTACACAGCTGCCCAAGGGATTTAGTCTTCCACATCTTCAGAAGTGGTATTACTCTGTTGACAGGCCTTTGAGTTTCCCATTAGGTTACACAAGTCTCAGCAGTCCCTTCCAAAACCAACTTTGAACAGCTGTGGTATTTTCCTTGGTACTAGGCAGCTGTTCACTGAGACCTTGACTTGATACCAAACTCAGAACAGTCATTAGGCAATAGCAGCTTTTAGTCCTCATTTAAAGAATTTATTGTCCCTCTCTCCTAAATATCTGGTCTCAAGTGTCCCAGTTCTATGTAAAGGTTCCACTCAATCATTCTGGAATCCTTCAGGTTACCTCGGTCTAAACCCTACTTTCTTACAGACAACGGAAGCGAAGAAAATAAAAGGATAGTATCAGTGCAGAAAGAATCATAAGGAATATGTCTCCTGATGTGTTTTACTGACCTGGATATAAAAATGGAGCACCTGACCACCATTTCTTGACATCCACAAGGTAATATATCAGCAGTAATAGGATGAAGGCAAAACAGCTCATGGTTGTCACATATGATATTGACCTACAAACATTTTCAGTAGAAAGAGTTATATTTAGAGAACTATGTGATACAGATCTCAGTGTACAAAAGACAAAACATTCTCTGAGCTAAAACAGTACTTTAACAAAATCATATGAAATGTTCCATCTCTTTGCTTACCATAAGTTCTTGTTTATGGGAATAAACCCTTCTTCTTTAGAACATTTTGTCAAGATAGCAGAAATAACTCCCTGAAATAGAAAGTAAAGTTTATATAACCACTGCAGCATGTTTCAGTAATATTTGCATTGCATTAAACTACATGTCTTTTAAAGAGCTACATAACTATCAGACTTACCATTACTATGCCCCATATGAGGAACCGACTCATAATTTGTTTGGGCTGGTCTTTGTAGAACAAAGTAATTTTTCCTGCCTTATTAAAAAATTACAAAAAAATAATTAATGCCCATTAATGTAACCACATTTCAAGAGCCAGATATATTTTCCACCAGATACCTGTGCTAAGATAGAGACCACGAATAGGATTTCTATCAGCCAGGTGATTGAAAGGCTCAAAATGAGCACTCTTCGTAAAGAATGGACACACAAGGGGAAAGTATGTAAATGCAACCCAATCAGCAGTAGAGGTGCACCTTTTCTCCCTTTCTTACTATTAACTGAGGAAGGGGACAAGCATCTCTATTAGGTCAACACAACATAAGTTGAGCTCCCTCTCCCTCGGTAAGGAACACCACCAGAACCAGCCCCAAGAGCTTCTCCACAGCATCCCTGACCCACCCAGAGCACATGCTTCTTTTCATACACCACTAAGCAATGTGTCCTGATAATTCACTCCTCAGTGTCACACTTCTCTTCCAAGCTCTGCCTCACAGATATTCCAAATCAATTTTTACCCAGTGCTACATGTGGTAACATTTCTTTCCCAGCACAAGAGTTCCAGTTTGGTTCACAGCTGCTGTACCATCAGAAAAACCAGCAGTGCATCAAAACTGCATCAAAAAGTGCAGTACTTTAAACAGTTGTGAGCTGTGAGCTTTTGGTGTTGGTAACACCAGTAGGAAGCCCTGCATCTCTCTTGTCAGGGAAGGTGAGCACACAGCACCTGTGCAAGACTGTTATCACTGCATGACAAGCAGAAAATCAGCAAGGGGAAGCAAGTACCTCCGCAACTTTTGAAACCCTTACAATGAAGCTGTGAAGTTTGTTGTGTCAGCCTTATTTTCCAACATGCAGAGCCAGCCTACTCCCAGCGTAAGCCCAACCTTGAAACACCAGGTGGCTATTTTGCAAGCTTCTTGTGTCCATCCCTTACAAAAACTGAGAAGAAGTCTCATGCAAGCTACTGCAATGTTAGCTTCCACTTCTCTGGCACTCACCTCAGGCTAAGCCATTGCGAAAGCATTGTTCTGAAAAAGGTTTTGTTAGAACCAGTCTCAGCCTTAAGTAAAGAAACCCAGTTGCCTCCCCACGTCTGTTTCCTTCAAATCTTCCCATTATAGCATGCAGCCAGAAAGAAAATGAGGTACCTGCAGTCCCAAAAATGCCATAACAATGCTATTTATGGTCCCCAGGATCCCTTCAGGATCATATGGCATCGTTGATTGGTAAATCACCTTAGAGAGAAAACAGCTGTTACAGAGCACCCACGCAACCAAACTCCTTTTTTTTAAATCCCCCTGCATGTATCATTCCCAAGCCACTCCTGACATACTGCAAACCAAAAACTACTTACACCTGAAGAGGGATGCTGATACATATGCTTTTCTCCAAGAAGCAAACGGTCAATGTAACCAGCTGCTCCTCCAGTGCAGTTGGGATACTTTCCGAAGTCCCCAATGCCCCCAGGACCAAGATAGCCCCTAGGACAGAGGCAGAGAGGTTGTAGCACAAAATGTTGTTACAGTCCAGCTGCACAGCCACTGGCCCACTGAGCCAGCACACTAAACGCTTGATGTTTTCCCAGGCTAGAGGCACACATTGATGGCATTGCGGTGATCATATATTGCTGCACACAGACCTCAGGGAGATTTTAATCCTCTTCTTTAAATAGAAAGGAAGAGTGGCACCACCAGTATAACGCTTGGTACTTCAGTACCAAAGTAAAGAAAGTTTTTTCACATGATGGATGCTTCTTTTAACCCTGCTGGCCTGAAAGCTCTTCCCTTCATTCTTTCCCCATGGCAAATAAAATGTACCTTCTACTCAGCAGAAGAGAACCAACCTGATACCCCACATTAAGTTGTCTGAGTGCACGGTCTTACCTGGGACAATCTGGCACTGGTAACAAGAAGGTCAGGCAGAGCCAAATTGTTTCTAACACCAGAATAAAAATCCACTGCGGCCAGTAGGGGAGAATATCCTGCAGAGCAGGGAACCGTCCTTCCTGCATGAGATGGAGGGAGGGGTGTTAGCTGGCAAGTAAAAACCATGCCCTTGGGGACAACCTGTACTTCCTGGCAGGCAGTCTTGTACCCCAGATACAAGATGGAGATGTCATTACAAAACTGGGTTCTACCAATAGACCTTTCACTTTCACAAGCAATTTCCAGACACTTAGTTACTTGGGGCAGGGGGGAGAAACAAACCAAAACAAAAGCCCTTAATGTTTTTTAACTTGGAAAATGTCAAAAGGAATTTTGATTCATGCATAGAACAAAAGCCTTTTGGGAAAACAGACTCTAGAAAGGCCAAAACCCAGCATTACTTTCCCCTGCTGTGAAAAATCCTTGCCAAAATTATCTGGACAAAACGCAGACTACAGGATTCAGCATAGAGATGCCTGTCCCTGGGCTTCCTTGGCAGTGAAAAAGTCACCAAAAGTGTCTTGAAATGCCTATTTTTAAGCACTATCTCAATGGATTGTTGAAATCCTCAAATATAGTAAAGCTAGATATGACAAAATGCAGACTGCGACACTGAAGGGTGCACATACCCAACATTGACCCCTGCCAGGTCACACTGCACCACACATCAAGTAAGATGTTACATCTTGTTTTTCTTGTTGTTTCTCATGTGTTCTTTTTGCCCAAACAAGAGCAAAGGCTCCCAAACCCTGCTCCAGTATCAGTTCAGTTGTCATCTCCCCACATAACTCACCCAGGTCCCACTATCAGCTCTTGTAAACAGGAGTTCAAGAGCAGCAACCACCAGATATGTGAATCCCAGCCTCTGGAGCACGCCTGGAATACGCAGATTATCCCAGGACACTGGAAGACATGCAAGCAATGTGGAAGAGGAGCAGACACAACAGCAGGCTCTGTTGTAAATACAAAAGTGATCCTTCTTCAGGGAGAGCTGAGATCCACTGCACCTGCAGGTACAAGGGACACCTCCACTCTGCCATCCCAATTTTCTGTACATCAAAGTCCTGGGAGAGTCACTAAGACAATCAACAGTGGTTGGCACAAGAATCTAACAGAGAGAATTGCATCAGTGCAGAACTGAACAGCACTCCACAAGATACCATCCAGCTGTTGACAAAGTTTTTGCAACAGCCCAGCCAAGGAGGCAGGAACAAGTTACAGAAATGCAAGGAAGACAAGTTCCACTCACAAGGTCCAAGGCAGTAGTTGGGATTCACAACTACGATTCCCAGCAGGATTAGCACAAAACTCCTCCAGATGATTTTTCTAAGCACCTTCCACTTGGAACTTCCCCACCTCAGCATGGAGCCCAGTGCCAATGCTATTGATGTCCCCATGATGAACACAAACCTGGAGAACAGAGCAGGTGGGAAATGGAGCTGACAGATGTCTCATAACATGTATGAGTAACAGCAAACACTAAAGCTGGCAGAGTGACCTGAATTGGTCCAACAGAGATGCATGCACTGAGTGAAACTGGATGATTTTATTTCCTCTGATTGCTAGGAATTTCCAGGCTACTGAGCTTGCACTATGGGACACTTCTACCTTTTTCAGTGGTCAGTTGAGGTAGGGTTGTAATTGCAGTCTGCTCTTTTTCCAGCAATTCACATGATACCAAAAAACTCCATTACCCAAAATTAGCATCTTCAGAACAGTCAAACACCAGCTTCAAATCTATGATTCAAATTCAGAACTGACCCACTCCTCTCCTCTAGCTTAGGTTCACAGTCCAAGTTCAGCTCCCTACTCCAACAGAAGCCAGAGCTGGTGTAGAGAAGCATGTTGGGGGCAGATGGGATAATTGCTTCCCCATAAGGCCATTCTTCGGTTATAGAAATATCAGCTTAGTCCAAAATTTATTTGGCTCCTTTATCTATGGATACACACCAGTCCAGCTTTGAATCTTGCCAGACTGGCAGCTTTTAACACAGTGGCATGGCATTGAGCTTCTCAGGGATACTGCACTTCCACTGGCAGGGTAACCCTGGGCCTTGTGTGTGGGAAGAAGGAGGATGTGGGGCACCAAAACCACTTAGCTCTTCTACTGGTTCATAAGGGTTATGTTGTTATTTGTAGGGGCAGACTCCTGTTGACTGATTAACACAAATTCATCCTTCCAAATACATTACCACATGGAGGCAAGGTGCACACAAAGTTCTACTTGCAATGTTTAATATAAAGAATCACTTGATACAAAAACTATTCTTCAGGAAAACTTACCATGGAAACACCAGATCTGCCACTGTTAATCCTACAGAGAAATACAAAGGAGCGTGTTATTTACCTTGAACCCTCCTTACATTTAACAATATTACTGCTGATTTTCTAGAGGAATTGCAGGCTGCTAGCAATTATTCATGTTTCAAAACCTAAAACATGTTATAAACAAAACCTATGAAGAGCTAATTGTATTGCTTCACTTCATTTACCACTATTCAAGAATAGGGTCAAAACTGATTGCTGTGCCTTGGGAAGGATTTCAGGGATGGGATCCTTGCTGTTTTCCACTAGGGCATTACAATGCTTGACTTCATCCCCGTCAGCTTACCAATCAAGGCATTATGTTTTTACAGCACTAAGCAACATCAGCTTGACTAGGGTCATTTAGCAACCCAGGAAAGTTAAAGATATGACCCTGTATCACAAAATAAAAGGTTACACACAGACTGTGATGTGAAACCATGCTGTCACAAGGAGGACCATACTCTGCTTTGCCCATTTAACCAACATGCAGATTCCCTGCTGAGGCAAACCAGGACAGCATCCCAGCCTTTGGCTGAGCAACAGCTCGCTGCAGCAGCTGCAACACCAACCATTTCTAGATACTGCTGCAGTTAAAACCCAGAGCAACTGTCTCAATTGTACTTTACCATTCCAGCTCTCGTGTTTGAAGAACCAGTATTTTCCTCCTCCATAGTTAACAAACACCATAATTACAAGAGAGAGCCTAAAAAGACAACAAAACCACGAGGTATCATGTGTTGATGAAATGCATATTTATGAACACAATGTTAATGATTACTACTCCCACTAATGCATTTCTAAACTCTGAGATTTGATTTATTTTATTTTTAAAGCAAGATTTCCTAGGTTTCCAGCTTTACCAACCAGTAAGCTATGTTTCAAAAATCATGGGTGGTGGTGAACCAAAGCAAGTTCCTTGTAGCATTTCCACATTGAACACATTGTTCTTTTGCACCCTCTGCCACAACTTTGACGTCTCCTCAAATTAAATCAATTACAAAGTATTTTGGAATATCCAAGAATTAAAATCTTGATTAACTTCCAAGCAAAACAGACCACCTTGAACTGTCCATCTGCTATATATTGCCATGCACTGTCAAACCACTGGAAAAGTGTCATTCCCCTTGGAAGAGCTGCTTTCGAGCAAGCTCTTAGGCTCACCCTCGGAAGGTGTCCAGGGACCGCAGGCGCTGCCGCGAGCCCGAGCTCCACGACTGCAGGGCAGGATCACAGTTAATGGAATCTGTTGTGTTCGGTGATCCAAGCTCCTTTGGGAACAAACCAGACACATGAAGAGGGCGTCAGCAGATGCACCAGCTGACTAGGGAACAAAGGATAGTAAACTGCAAACTTTCACACACACTGTCTTTATTGTCCCTGTCTTTCTTTTGTCTACTTCTAACCTCTTCCTGGCTTCACCACATTGCAAAATGCTTGCAGATGCTCCAGACTCTACCTTTGACCAGGCAAAACAAGAATGCAGTGAAATGAGCCTGTGCTTGAGACTCATCAGAGTTGGGTCCCCTCCAAATCAACCAGAGGCTTGCCAACACTCTGAGTACTGCTTTACAGCAGAACTGAGCAGATCCAGCTGCTAACTCTCAAACAGGACTCCCCAACCCATCAGCACTTGTCTGACACCACAGAGAGACTGTTTTGAGATTGCTGTAGAGCTCTGCTTCCAAGTCTTCTGATTCTAGACAGGTTTGGACCTCTTATATATGAAGCCCAGACTCTGATGAACTATATACATTCTACTACAAAATGAGGATCCCACAGAAATGCCGGTTCTAGGGTGCCAGAGAAATTCTGACTTCATTTTTTTACT
>NW_005054304.1:12131994-12134935 GCF_000277835.1 Geospiza fortis
TGATTTCCCTTACACTGACTGTGTTAGAAGGGAACAGTATTTTCACCAACACGTTTGTTTCAAAGGAATTAAAGAGGGCACAAAGCTGTATGTACAAAACTTGCAAGAGCTTTACAGGGAATCCACTACACTTGCATGGAAACCCCGAATAGCACTCTCCATTGACATAAAATTGCCTATCTGACATCAATACAAGATTTGCTAAGGGGAACACACACAAGGGGAAGATGATTAGTAATAAACAAGTCCCCAGATGTCCAGATAGTCTGTGTTTCTCAGAGATGCAAACACTACAGAATGCAAACTAAAGATACTGTGGTCACTCACAGAGTTAATCATACGATCAGTTGCTCTGGGATTCAGTTTCTTGTAAACCCAGTTTCTGACTGGATCAATTCTGAAAATGAGTAACAGTTTAAAACACAAAGCCAAAAGTACTTTATAGTTAATTTCACCTTAATAGAAGCTATTTAGCAGAATAAAACAGAAGTTTTGACAGTTCCTATTTCTGTTTTTACAGCTCACATAAGTAATACTGAGATTCAGCCAGCACCTAGGATCTCAGGTAAATCCAGCTGTGGAAATACACTGACACAAGCTCATGTTTGGGGATTTTATTCTCGGGTTGCTTACAGGCAAAGATGATTTACACCTTTCAGTAAAGGGTAGAAGGTTGCATTTGTTACATGCACTTTGGTCCCACTGCCTTGGATTACTGATCCAGAGCTAGACAAGGAACAAGGGACATCAGGGTGCAGCAGGGCATTTGTGAGGTTACAGTGAACATCAGCTACTCTGCACACGAACTACCAGGGCTGCAAAATATCCCTCAAGTGAAATTGCATTACTCTGCATTTCTTGCCACATGTGCCACAACGTGCACATGGAACCTGATAACAGGATCTGATCTGCAAGCAGGGCCACAAGTGGGACTCCAAAGTATTGCCACACTGAGATGTGTGGTCTTAAACTGGCACGTGCAAGGAGAAGTTCACTTACTTCATTAGAAAGCGCCCAGCAATCAGGAGAGCAAGGATCCCCATGTAAACCAGGAAAGCAAAGAGAATGGCTACATGAAAAGGGAAGAACATAACCCTATAAATGTTCTAACAAAACCATCCAGCAACCTGGGCTTGGCCAAGTGAGACACAAACATGACACAAAGCCCAACTCCCTGATTATTATCCCCCCTTCTCCATGCAATAAACATCCCAGAGGAAAAAAAAAAAAACAACAGCAAAACCCCGAAACTACCCAACACAAAAGCAGGTTAGTTTCAAAGTGCAGCTTAGTGACTCCACATCTCGGCATAAAAAGAGCAAAATAAAACTGCATTGCATCACAAGACACTAGTGAGAGAAGAGCTGATGTGCTGTGATATGTTCTGAAGAAGGAAGTAGAGATTTAAAAACAGCCTCAATGTGAAGAAGATAGGGGAAAGAGCAATACATCTAGTTAGCAACCATGGAGAATTTTTCTTTACAGTTAGGAAACTGGAAGAACTGAAGAATAATGTAATGGAAAACAACAGACATAGACAAAAGTTTGAAACAGTCCTGGATAAGAGATGAACAAAAAAGAAGAGGGTCAGGATCTAAATTAAAAGTGCAACAACAAACAAAAATCCAAACAAACACTGTGTGAATTGTTTCCCATTTTGTGAGAGAAGATAGAGGGAAGAAGAGGGAGGATTCTGCATATATACAAAAACATGCAGGGAAACAGGAAGTAATAGCTCCGTCCAGACACATACCCACAGATTTTTCTGTACTAATGCCTGCTGCAAAAATGTTGTGGGCAGACAGGATATCATGTGAAGAGGCCTGATCCTGGTCAGGGCCTCAAGATGGATGTATAAAAGGAGGCAAGGATGTCAGGAAAGAAGAGGAGCAATCCCATGACAACTCTCCAGCACAACATGAGTGGCTGCACATGTGGGTTGTAGAATGAAAGGGAAAAAGAGAGCGCTACATACGGAGGTAGCTGTTGATAGGGCCTTCATTGATGATTAGGTCACAAGAAACAGTTTGGTTGCTTGTACTTAGGGTCTTTACCACAAGGGAATAATTGCCAAACTCTCCAAAATGATACTGAATCCTGCAAATGATAAAGGTAACAAAACTTGGTGAGCCACCCCCAGTACATGCAGGTACCACTGCAGCACTCAGGGGGGCTGTCAGCCTGAGGAAAGGCAAGCCAAAAACTTGGACCAACACTGTGATCGAACATGGAACTTGCCTTTTCCAAGCATTACCCTCCCCTAGCCCAGCACCAATTCTTTACCACACATGCACTGCCATCATTTGTCTTCTTGAACTAGAGACTTCCCTGCAAGAGAAACCAGGTGCTTGCACATGCTGCCTCAATGAACATCGCTCCTGCTCGCACCTAGATCCTTTCAGCACAATTCCAAAGTGCACCACTGTTACAGCAGTGGGGTGAAGACTGAGCTCTAGGTCTAAACAGTTGGGAAGAAGGAGGAGATGAGCAGGCAGTGAAGAGGCACATGGCTCCAAGGGAAAAAAAAAAAAAAACCAACAAAACCAAAAACCAACAACAAACCAAACCAACACAAATAGAGGATAGCACTATCCATGTACTCCCTGGGGCTGGGCCACCTACTTGCAGAGATCTCTGTCACCCACAGAGCTATTGAGCAGCAGGGTGAGTGGATGCTGCGTATCAACCATTACCGACGCCGTGCCTGGTTTTCTCAGGCTCTCGTTGCTTGGTGGGACAAACGCCAGGAACTGATACAAGCACTGTGGAAGAAGAAGGTGAAGGGAACTCATTAGTGCCAAAGGAGAGTGAAAGGGAGTTCTGCCTTGCATGGTGGCAAAGACAAGGAAAGATGCCACGGGGCTGCAGCATCTCCTGCTGCGGGAATTCCCTGCGCGCTGCTCGAAGGTAAAACCGAAGCGAAGCGACCTGACGAAGCCCC
>NW_005054304.1:12135245-12145270 GCF_000277835.1 Geospiza fortis
CCGCCCGCCCGCAGCTCGGGCCCGCCTGCGCGGAGACACGGGAGGATGCGCAGCGCGGCGAGCGTCGAGCTTGCGGCCGCCTTTAACACATCTCGCTGCCACGCGTGGCCTCTCATCGTAGGCTGCAGGCGCCGGAGCGCGCTGCCTGCGGGACGGCTGGGCAGCCGGCTCTGAAAAAGCCGTACAGGCGTTCATCCCCGGGCTGGGAAGAGGGTTCTGCTTAGCCTCCGTCTTTCACGGAGGATGCGGAAGGCACGGCCATGGAAAAGAAACCGCATTTCGTTAGGAGGGAGCTTCTTCCCAGAGAGGTGCCATCCATCTCGCTGGCGTTACTGCTTGCGGCCGTCCTGCTCCTTAATGCCCTTCTCTACCTGTACCTCAACAAGTTTTCCAGCTCTCTGGGACGTGTCGAAACGGACTCTGGCCTCTGCCCTTTCGGGTATTTCAAATTCGGAGCGGTGAAGAATTGTTCCCCATGGCTTTCTTGTGAGGCCATAAATAGGGAAGTCAGGAAACTCAAGTGTGTTGGTGAAGGTGCTGTGAAAAAGGTGAGTTTGGAATTTCTTTCTTCTCTTCTCTGGATAAAGAGCTTTCACATTTTGCTGGCTAATTAACGCCAGCACTGCTGTTATGATTATCCTCTCAGCAGCTAATTACTGTAGGCATCCGGGACCATATGGCTACTGATAAAGCAAACACAACAGGTACAACAGCATAACCTGGGCCACCTCTCTGACACCAAACGACATCCAGCTACACAAGCAAAATCACAGATTGGTACAATCCTGGCAGAGTGAGACTGGCTATTTGGGTGATATAAAATAACTTAATTCATATGCATTGTCCATTCCAAAGAAAACGTAGGAAATTGTGATATAACTGTGGCATCGGAAGGGGCTTGCTGTGACAGGTACATGGCTCTACCTAAAGCTGACTGTGCCTGGTGACTGTAATTTGCAGTTGTGACTAACCAGTCACAGGAAGAGGTCAGCAGCAGCTGGTAGGCGTTCATCGAAGAAGGCTCTCCACGTGTCTTATGTATTTCTTGTGTGTTCTCAGGTCTTCCTTTCTGAGTGGAAGGAAAAGAAAGTGGTCCTTTCACAGCTCACCAACTCAGAGCTGAAGGAGGACTTTCTCCATGGACTGAAGATGCTGAAAGCCCTTCAGAGCAAGCATGTTGTCCGGCTGCTTGGCTACTGTGAGCAGCAGTTCACAATCCTCACCGAGTACCATCCTCTTGGTTCACTGAGAGGCCTGAATGAAACTCTCCACATTCCCAAATACAAGGGCATGAACACCTGGCATCGCAGGCTGATGCTTGCTATAGACTACGTGAGTGTCATTCGGTACCTGCACAGCAGCCCCCTGGGCACCTTAGTGATGTGTGACTCAAATGACCTGGACAAGGTTCTCTCCCAGTATCTCCTGACAAGTGACTTCCACGTTCTGGTGAATGATTTGGACGCTCTGCCTCTTGTGAACAGGAGTGCTGGCAGGCTGGTGAAGTGTGGTCACAGGGAGCTCCGGGGTGAGTTTGTAGCCCCTGAGCAGCGTTGGCCCTATGGAGAAGATGTGCCGTTTGAAGATGACCTCATGCCTCCCTATGATGAGAAAACAGACATCTGGAAAATCCCAGATGTCTCCAATTTTTTCTTGGGCCATGTTGAAGGAAGTGATATTGTACGACTGCATCTGTTTGACATCCATGCAGCGTGTAAGAAGAAGGACCCGGCAGAACGGCCCTCTGCCCAAGAAGTCTTAGACACCTACAGGAAAGTTTTAACTCTGCTTATTCGGGAGGCAGCCATGCCTAGTACTAGAGAAATGTTATAGTGAATCATGAGGCAAACAACATACTGGTGTTTTAAGTTAATGTCCTTCCTATTTATGTAGCTTGCCTGATGGGCAAAATCTCTGTCCCCAAAACTGAGAAGAAAAGAACAGCTGAACTAGTACTTCTTGATTAAAAGAAAAAAAAATCCCCCCAATCCAAGAGCTGTGCAAGCTTTCCATTGGCATGTTCAATCTACCATTGGAAGAGGAGAAGGGAGAGAAAGGAAGTTGTGTGGGTGCAGGGGAAATTTGTTCCTTAAGAAATGATAAATTTTCTTTTGCAACATTTACACAAAAAATATCTTAAAAAATAGAGAAAAACAGCTAAAAAAATATTGGTCTAGTTAACTTGTTGGTGAAGAGTAGAGAGCAGAGATCCATGGCATGCCCCCCACAAGCTTTGTGCTGATTACTGTGGCTTGGGCCTATGCTGTATCCACAGAGCCCTCATCTACTTTCCCACACAGTAAAAGCAGTGGTCACTCAGAAAGGAGTGCCCTGTTTCACTTCAGGTTTTGGTGAGCCCCAGTGCCAGAGCTGCAGTGGCAGTCTGTCCTTGCTGCCTGGGGCATTGGTTGTTTTTGGAGCTGTATGGCTGTTACTCCTGTATCCCACAACAGCAAGTGTGTGGCCACTTTTGGAAGCAAGAAGATGATGCAGATTCTGAAGAGTCTGCTTACAGACACAGGTTCTTGGTTTTCAAGCCTTTGTCCTGTGGTATTCCCAGATGGGCCCTTTAGAGATGAAGCTGTCAAATGCAAGTCTCTCGCTCCTCTGTAATCCACAGAAATGCTGAACACTTTGGAAAAGAGCTGAAGTGTTGTGTCTCTTTTTTCATTCACCTATCTATCCTGGCTTAGTGTCATCATGATTTGATGGAGAGGAGAATAACAAGGAACTGAAAGAGAATGTGACTTCCACAGCAATGAGCATTAAACACGAGCTTTGGAAAATTCCTGTATTCAGAGCATACAACTCTATTCAAAGTCCACTAAGGATAGAGGAAGGCTGCTAAAAAGTAACCTTTTTGGTGTGTTAGGAAAAAACTTGAGGTAACCTACATGGATGTAACAGCCTGGTACCAACAGCTAGAGAGGAAGAGCAGTGATGCCTTAATCCAGCAATAGGCTGTGTTTGGTGGGACTGGGATCCAGGATGTAGTCCCCTTGGTGAAAAAACAGGAATAATATGAATGAGAAACACAGACTCCACCATTGTCCACCCGAGGACTTTCTGTGCTGTGGACTAAATCTTTGAAAGGCCTAAGAGACAACTTCCATATTGTGACCTGAGAGGTGATTTGTAAGCAGAGAAGTACACTGTCCTTTTTGCTCCTTTTTGAAGAGTTTGGTTTGTTCTTGTCTGTGCTGCTATTCCTCTGCACATAAACAAGCCATGTTCTGACTGCACTGAGATCATGCAGTCATTTCATAATGTGTAATGTTCAAATCTTGGTATCAGAATTTTATAAAGGGGAAAAATTTCCTGCAAATACGGAAATTAATTCCTGATATCATACAATACAAGCTGCTGATTATGCCTTTCCTTTCCCTCTGGGCAGTGTGTTTTCTAAATTAGACTTTTGCCATTTTCCATTTATTCATTCCTTCCTTGCAGCTTTCCTACTGAGGTTGTCAGGAGACAAAGCTTAGTAATCAACTTCTCCAAAAGAGAGCAGTGATTGTGGATGCTTTGGGTTTGTTTTGGACTTTGACTCAAAACGCCTAAAAGAAGCATGGGGAAAAGAAATGCTCTGTTGAAAATGCATCACCCAGCCCATGAACTCTTGACTTGTTATTATTAGGGTTAGAGTTCTACAGTTCCAGTATGAATACAGGATGTGCAGCAGTTGAAAAGTCTCCTGTTACAGCACCTTGAAGCCAGGGATAAGGCTTTAAGGGGTCAAGAGTCACATCTTCTGCATGTTTTCCCCACAATAATTTGTTACCTTTTGTTAGCCATCATGTACACTTGAAAGGGAAATCATCATCTGATGGCTGTAAATAACCACTCCATGAAGGGTTTTTAAGAGTGTAGCAAGGACAGACAAGAACCTGACAAACATCTTGTGCTAGTCTCTCTTGGTTAAGACAAGCTTCTGCTGGGATTCTTGCCCTGTTGTGTACTGTTGTACCTTGCAAACAGCCATATTAATTTCACCAAGTGAAAAAAATGTGGAAAATTTCTGGTTCGGAATAATTATCTTGCCATGGAGATGATTCCCTGTTCCTGGATGAAATAGTTACAAATTTTTTAAAAAAGAGTTGTCTGCCTAAACATTCACCTTGAGCAGTGGCTTCTCCATGTCTTTTTCCCATTCCCTCTCCTTCAGCTTGGTTGTTGTCCGGCATTGTATTTCAGCAGGAATAAATCAGATTTGTTCTGGATACAACATTATGGAGCTGCAGTTTCTTTTTTGGGATGTTGTTTCTGTCTGTGAGGAAACACTAGATGGCAGCATGAAGGTCAGTTTAGAGTCAGTTATTAGCAGCTGCCTCTGAAGCCCAGACATAGGCAGAATCTGGCCTTGCAGCCAGTATTTTCCTAGCAAACTTCCCTTAAGGATAAACTCCTTAAAGATCTCATTGTGTTTGCTTTAGTGAGTTTGAAGGAACAAGACAGATAGATATAGGGACTGACCTATTGACCACACATGCTACTTCCCCTTTAACTTGCTGGTGGTCTTTGTGTGCTTTACTGTCTGTTTCTATCTCTCCCTGGTGAGACCAAAACCAAGTTTGCATGTCACCTCCTTCCAGATGTTTGTACCCTATGCATCTTTCTATTCTTCCCTGCTAGATCCTTCTGCAATCTCAAGATTGCATGAATCCATCCAATCCTTCCCACATTTCCAGCTTCTTTTCCCTTAAAGGGAAAAGGCAAGGCATGACAGAGAGGGGAAAAAGAGGCAGGACAGCCCTACATGCAGTAGTCTCCCCTCTTTCCAGTTCTCTTTTCTGGGCATTTCAGTCTTTACCACCAGTCACAGCCTTTGATAAACATTCAGGGACTTTGTTGCCTCAGTACAAGCAGTTCTTGTCTGTCCAGTGGAAAGCATCAGAAGATGAAGGGCAGGAAGAGGCCTGTTCACAGCTGGGAGCCTGCAAGTCCCCAGCCAGCTCTAGACCTGTGGCCATGACCTCCCCTGCTAAGACCACTGCCACAGTTCTGCCTAACCTCAACAACAGCTGCTGGTTCTCATCTCAAGCTCTGATCAAGTGTCCCACATTCCCTGTCTTTTCCCACAAAAGATGCTTCTCTGGCAATGGTCATTTTCATGTTTCTTATTCTATTACTCTTCCATCCCAAAAAGCCAGTCAAAGAAACTGCACAATGATGCAGGTCACACAAGAAGGACAGTGAATGATGCTTATCTCCTTCAGAAAACTTCAGAGGAGGTTCCCCAGGCCACCTTAGGTAGTCAGTACCGAGGCAGATATGATCCCAGTCATTCCAGGGCTTTTGTTTGCTGTCATTATCAAGATGAAGTCCCTGGGTCTGGCCCCTTTCCAAGGGTCAGGGCAACCCTTTTGCTGAGGTTAGTGTAACCACCCTTACCCTTCTCTTTTGGGCAATGCCTCTTCTGCCATCCCTGCAGCAGTCCCACAGTGTATTTCACCCACCCAGCTGCTAGACAAAGAATCAGAGCAGAAGCCCTCTCCCAGACTCAAGAAATAGCCTCTGGTTCCCAGACTGAGCTCTGCTGGGACACTGCTGTGCTAGCAATGGAGGAGAGCAGGACTCTGAGGCCATGCTAGCTGAGCCTGCTGACAGTCTGGCTGTGGGTGGCAGCTGAGTTAGGGCCCACTACTGCTGTGGTGCACTCTATCCTTGGCCCAGTGCTGTTGCCAAAACAAATTCCCAGTGGATTTCCTACTAAAGTTTAGCTTTTACCAGGCAGGTTTGTACTGCAGGTTATAGAATGGAAACCACCTCAGAGGTCTCTGTCTCAGAGCAGAGTCCCAGATTCAGTTCAAACCCACTGCTCCTTTCATTTTCTCCTCAGAGCCATCCAAAGAATAGCACTGTCAAGGTTATGCTGATTTCCTTTCCAGATTGCCTGCTGGCTGCACGCTTCTGGGGGGTCAAGTCTGATGGAGCATTTCCCGTTTTGTACTATGGATTTCAGAATTCATCCTGAAAGCACTCCTGTAACATTAAATCCTCCAGGGATGAGCAGCCTACATGGCAACTCGTTTCTATGTTTGACACCATCAGACGTAAAAAGTAGCGCATGAATATCTGCACCAGCTGTTGTGTAGGTCTGGGTAAATAGGGAGGAAGTAAAATGGACACAATGTATTTAATTGAACATTTCTTTGATTTTTTTTTCTTTTTGAAGGATCCGTTGAAAATCTGTGTTACTCTGTATTTAATAGAGTGGTAACTTTTAAATGTATCACATGTTGAGAATACCGCACAAAGTTTTTGAAATTCTGTCACAATCTCTAAAATAATATTTTCCTTTCCACATAAACAAAATATCAGATCATTATCTTTGTGAAACAGAGGCAGTGTTGTTTGCCAAATATAATTTGTGAGCTATTTGGCAGAATATGCAACTGTAAACCGATTCTATCATTATGACTGTAACGTCTTACCAACAGTCAAGAGACCCTGGGAACAAGAAAAAAGTGGTTCTCAAGTTCTTCTGGCGTGATATAATGTTATATTTGTAGAGTCCAACCAAATAAATTATATGCTACAGGGTACTTTTAAAAAAGGAAAAGGATTTTGTGGTTTTATTTTAATTGAGGCACTGTATACTTGAGATGACCACAAGGTTTCCAATAATTGTCAGTCTCTGTTCAGAAGTCTATAATCCAGTATTTATCAGGATTAAATGGTGAATATATTTACATTACAGTGATATTTATGTATCAGCAATTTTTGATTCTGTTTAGCTCTGGGTAACTCAAAATGCATTAAAAAAGATGTATTTATATATAGACACACACACACACACACACACACACACACATTCTTTGGCTATAATTTTTAAAAGACCAAGCTTATTGTTTCAGCATTCACATTTTGGATATGGAGTAACTGGATTTTCAAAACTGATAACATTCAGTAGCTCTCAGTCAAATTTCTAGTAGATGCTGGATGCTAATGACTTTTGGAAAGTGAATTCTTTCACTGTAGAAGGGAAAGAAGCTGGAAGACCCTTTTCAGCAATTCTCTTGATAAATCTATGAGACTGAAGTGAGTACTTTTATCAAGTACACTCTGGATTTCTTTGTGGAATGAATGAAGTCTCCACAAAAGTTGTGATTTTTAAGTGTTTTTGTCCCTAAGAGCTCATTCCTAGTATGGAGGGAGAGTAGGGTGCTGTGTCTAACTCAAACTGAACCCCCCCAGGCTTATTTGCCTCTAATGTTGGAAATCTAGCCACTAAGCTTGGGTCTCCATTAATTATGTTTAGCTTATGCCAGTGCCATATGTTGTCATTACATATTATTAGTTTGGTGCCTACAGGCTTTGGTCAGGGGCCAGGATCCTGTAGGTCAGATGCTATAAAGGCACAACACAAAATGCCAGTCCTTGCAGCTTTTGTACAAGAAAATATAAAACAACTTCCATCCTCATGCATGAACAGCACGCACAAGTAGTGGTCATCCCATCCTGCCTCATCCAAGCCACAAATAAATGTGCTACCTAACCTACATGGACAGGTAACACAACTTCTCACACAAAATTGCAACTGCAAGGACTAACTGTGCTCTGACTGAATTCAAGAGCAGCTTGCATTCCCACTTCTGAACGTGATTTAGGAGCCCAAGACTGAAACAAAAGCCCAAGATCTAAAATGAAATAACAGTGTACCAGGCAAGCTAACCTGTAGGCCTAAGAGTCAGCCAACTTTGCTGTTTGGGGCAGATTCTTCAAGGAAGTCATGCAGAAGGCCTGCACCCCCAGAACTCCTATTTCTACAGTCAAACAGGGGGAAGATCACCCCTTTTCCTCAGGTTTGCAAGGCTGTCACACTCAGGGCAGCACCAGCTGTTGTGCTCCTCAGTCTAACCCTGTCCTATCCACTGATTCACATTTACTAAATTCAGAGGGATATGTGGAAGCAGAAAATCTGTCTCTGCCCGTCTTTTAGGTTGGGGGCAGGTGGATAATCAAAGTCAGAAATCAAGCATTTTATTCAATCAAATGAACTAGGCAATGCTGAGTGAGGCACTCTGTTTCTGTGTGCTGGAGGCTGCAGAGGAGATGCCAGAACCTGAGATCATGCTTTGTGCAGGCAGGCCTTGGTTCCCTCTGCATGGGAGGCTGTGGGTAGAGTCCTGGGGTGTCCCAGTTCTTTCCCAGCTTGGCCAGAGCGAGCTGCAGGGTTAATACAAACAGTGTCTTTAGTTACAGCTTAAATACAGCTTCTCTGCTCCCCATCCAAGGGAGCCTGATCTCAGCTGAGGTCTAGAGACAGTAATGCACTATAAAGAGCACCAAAGTTACTTACATTTGTTCTTTCCACTTTTCTTCAAAGATGTGTGATGCTTTCTTGTCAGGCTTGTTAGCAGAGAAGTTCAACATACTAAAAAAGCAAACAAAAAGCCTCAACTTCACAGGAAACTGCTTAAAATCCCTCTGAAACCATGCTTAATTAAATGTCTTTTGTCGTGTTGCATAAGTGACTTTTTTAAAAATCTCTCTTAGTGGTTTCCACAGTTCTGTGCATGGGTTCCATCCCAATTTAATGACCTAGAATTATGTCTAATTGCTATTCTATCCTCCTTTCCCACACCATGTGGGGCAAGGAACTCTTCTCATGTCATCAGTGCATTAGGTTGTTTTTTTTTTATATTGTCATTTTCACTCATATTCTTTTATGTCCTGATCTAAGGCCTCTTAAAATGAATCTGTTCCATACCATGGAAAGAGAAAGACTTGGAACATCTCACAGTGAGAACACAGCTCCCCAAAGGATAGAATTTCCTCAGGCTGATTAGACATCTGCAAAGCAAGTGCCATCCAAATGAGGTGTCTAGACTCCTCGCACTCAGTAAGGGATCAGAGCATTTCCCAGGCACAGGAGGCATGATTCTGAATGTTTGACACAGGTTAAATAAATCGCACCCTAGAAATACTTGCGTTTTCCACCTTTATTGTCTTATAAAGGGTGAGGATGGATAACCATTCCCCAAACACATGCTGAGCAGAGGGACATGGACCATATCATTGATGTCTAAATTGTAACAGTTCTAGTATCTGAAGGAAGCTATGGCAAAAGGAAGTATCAGGGGCAGAGGTGGATAGAAAGAAGCAGAAAGCCCTAGCGAAAAGCACACCTAAACTGTCATGTAGCTCAAACATTCCACATCAGGCATTAGGGAAAAAATTTGTGTGTGTGTGTTAGAGCAGCCTAGTTTACCTGCATCTCAGTAAGCAGTTCAGAAAACCTTTCCAGGTTCTGAGCTGAAACACTTGCTCTGCCAAAGCATAATTCTAGAATTATGCTTTTTGGCATCAGCAACATATGGACCATCAATAAAGCTATGTTATTCCAGCATCTGACTATCCAGCGACACCCAGTTTGGTACCAAAAAAAAAAAAAAAAAAAAAAAAAAGAAACATGAGGGAGGAACATAGGCTTATTACATAAAATCTAGCGCTCTTTCTATTTTGACAAATTTAAACGGTCACATTTAGTTCCTACGTGAAAAGCGAGAGCTCATGACAATCTGAACCTCTTCTGAAAGAGACATTGCTTATTCTCTCTATGGCTCCCTGAAAGGAGCTTCTACCCGGGTGAGGGTCGGCCTCTTCTCCATGGCGACAAGTGACAGGACAAGAGGACGTGGCTTAAGTTGTGCCAGCAGAGGTTTAGGCTGGACATTAGGAGGAATTTCTTCACAGAAAGTGTGATTTGACATTGGAATGGGCTGCCCAGGGAGGCGGCAGAGTCCCCCTCGCCGGGTGTTTAAGGAGAGGCTGGATGTGGCACTCGGTGCCATGGTCTGCTTGACAAGGCGCTGTTCGCTCAGGGGTTGGACTCGATGGCCTCAGAGCTCTTTTCCAACCTCATTGATTCTCTGATTTATTTCACAGTGCACAAGCCCAGGTATCCCACAAACCCGGCGCGCCGACTCTCCAAATGTTTTCCCGCGTATACATTTTGGCAAACAGCGGCATTAGCGTTCCTCGGCACAGTTTATTGTCAGCTCTAATACGGCGCTTCGCCG
>NW_005054304.1:12145748-12148373 GCF_000277835.1 Geospiza fortis
GGTGCTGTGGCGCCCTGTGAGGAGCAGGGGCTGGGCAGCAGCCGGGGCCGCAGGACTGCTGCGTGAGGAAATATGGAGCGAGGGAGCGGCTGTGCAATCATCCTAAAGCAAATGTCAAAATGAATCCCATGTTACACTTTGAAAGAGCTAGGAAGGTCTGGATGTTGTGAAAATGTGGACGGATTTGTAAAAGTTGAGAGGACTGTGGAATCATGAGTAAGACAACCACATAAATTGAAAATTAATTAGAATTTTACTGTACCAACAAGTGTTGCTGCTCCAATCTCAATGCTGAGAGTCAGGATGGAGGCAGGAAAGAGCCCCATGCCTGCGATATTGCAGTGGTCCAATTCAGAGAAACACAGTCTTGCTTCACATCTGCCCTACATGCATGCCTAGAGGAAATACAGCAAAAAAAACCCTTAGTGGTCTGAAACCACCTTTTAAATGCAAAGAGTTGATGTAAAGATTTTTACACCAGGCTGTTGCATTCTATAGGAACAAAATTGGATGTTCTTCTTACAGTGGAATGCCTGCTGGCATTTGCTGATGGTGTTTGTACCACTGCACACAGCTCTTTCATCTCCCTTTGCCTTGCTAACCAGATTAATTTTGAAGTCAGTGTAATTGTTAGCTTGTGGCTTGTATATTGTGGAGGAGATGAGAAATGTGGACATCAGCCTTATGACTGGTGAGCCGGTCAGGTCATCAGTAATAAAACTTCTGAAGCCATAGCCTTTAATTTTATTTATTTTTATTTTAATAAAAGGACCTGAATGGTATCATAGTTCTCTGCCATTGATTCACTGACATTTTGCTATGACTCTACTGTTCAGCATTTATAAGGTGAAGTTCCACATGGTGACTGAAACTTCCTCTTGTGTGGCTGAAATGAGGTTCTCTGATGTTACGTCTGTTTCTTGATTGTTGTCATAGTTACATGAATATATATAAACATATATATGTACATATATACACATGTATGTAATAAATAATACAATAATAGTAATAATAATATAAAATAAATTGTATAATCGGTGTTGATTGGTGTTTCTTTTTTTCAGCAAGGAAGTATGAACAGCAGCAGCAGCAGCCACCAAAACAGACTGAAAGCGTACAGCTCTCAGTGGAATGAAGCCCACAG
Organism: Geospiza fortis; assembly: GCF_000277835.1. NCBI lineage: Eukaryota > Metazoa > Chordata > Aves > Passeriformes > Thraupidae > Geospiza > Geospiza fortis. The sequence continues at coordinate 12,146,893 of NW_005054304.1, forward strand.
TTCTGTAGGAACTCAGGACATATATCCAGTGCTGATTTTAAGAGTCAATATGGAGCTATTTTCAATGCTTTTTAATTGACACATAGCTGAAGGCAAGGGGGAAAGGGAGGGGACTGTCCCTAAAAGTTTGTTCTTAATAGCTTTTCTCTGAGCCCTCGTGGGGTAAAGTGAGTGCCCACTGGAACATTCAGCATGAAAGTACCCAGCACAGGGCAGACCTGCTCAGAGGAACATAAGGGCAGGGAAGTGCAGTCTTGGCAATGTCTGCAATTGTTTCTCTGCTAGCACCTTGGAAATCAGCTCCTACATTCTCTGGCAACAGCACCCTGGAGAAAGCGAAGCAGTATCTGCCTGGAAAGCCTTGTGTTCCTTGATGATGAGTTGTTGAATTTGCTGAATACAGTCAGTAAGTGTGACTGAAGGCACTGTGGCCTTACTGCCTGGTGAAGGTGAAGCTTTGAGAGCCCAGAGTGTCACTGGTGGTAGTGCAGAAAAGTTCTGCTCTCTGTTTATTTGGGAGTTGTGTATGCAATACTGTGAACCTTTCCTGGAGAAACTTTGAGATGTACACAGTGAACTACACATCTAGAAGACACTTAAAGCCACTAATTCTAATGTTAATAGCAAAGGTGGTTAGCTTAGTTTAGTCAAATTGCTGTAAAGAATGGGTCTATCTGTAAAAATTGGTATAAGCAGGTCATAGCTTGTCCAAAAGAGACTTCACACTGCAGTTACTTTTTCTTTCTAGGTAAATCTCAAAGTTAATTGAAAGGATTCTGCAGAAATTACTTTTTAATAAAAGCATCTAATAATGAAAACTATTTGAAGATGTATCATGATGTAATTCCTAAGGTTACACAACTTGAGTTGGCCGAATGATGAACAACCAGCACAGTGCTGGGTGTTTATGTCCAGAGGTTCTCACCTGTTTTGCTCTGAAATCTATTAAGTCTTAGAGAAGTGGTGAGCACCACTGCGGTTACATTTGGATATTAAGAAACTTGGCTTTGAGCACCAAATTTTACTATATTGAAATGATCTGTACTTCAGTGTCTGTAGAGACTCTAAAACGTGACCCGAGCCGAACTGACAGTGGCAGAAGATTCGCCCCATGGAAAGGCTCCTTTGGGTGAAGGGTGGCCCCCTGTGACAGCTTCCTCGCTGTAAGGAAAACAGCGGGGAAGAGAGCGGGGTCACTCCGCGGGGCCGAGGGCTGGCGGGCGCGGGGAGCGGGGAGGGCGCGGAGCCCCGGGGCGGCCGGTGCCGTGTCCTCCACGTTACTGCCCGTGTGATGACCCCGCTCCGCAGCGCGTCCCCGTCACTCGGCGGGGTTTACGGGGTACAGAGATCCACGCCCGGCAGAGCTCCCCGGGCGCAGGGGAAATCTCCGGTCCGCATCCCCCTCCACCTCCCGGAAACGGCGCCGTTTCCCCTTGGCGCGACCTCACTTCCTCCCGCGCTTCCGTCTCCGGGACGCGCCG
>NW_005054304.1:12148750-12155247 GCF_000277835.1 Geospiza fortis
CTCGCTTCAATGGAGCGGCGTGGCGGAGAATGAACCCGCGCCCTGCCGCTTTCCCCGCACAGCCGTCTTTCGGGCTGCACATAATCATTTCACGGCTTGCCTCTCAGCTCAGCTGAAAGCAACGTGAAGGGCTTCGAAATCTGGAGCAGCCTGCGGCTTCGTTTGTATTCATGGACCTGGGGCGGTGGCAGGAGCATCTCAAACTTACTTGTCCAGAACAAAACGCTTGTTAGGAGAAGTAGCAAAAGAAAAGGTTTTCAAGGCCCGTGCCTTTTTCCTGTGCTAGGGTGTTTGAAATGTGCTGCTTGAGGCATGAGCGAAGGGCAGGTCGTGGTTTGTTTTCCTGGCAAGTGCAGCCACGGGAGTTCTGTCCCAGTGAAACTATACCCTGTTCTGCAGGGGGGTTTATGTTTTCAGCTGTACAGTACAAGTATGTGTTGGGACAGAAGGTGTAGTCAGCTTTTGAAATTTTACCTCAAATATCTGCACTGATTTTTACCTGTTAATTCATTATTCTAAAAGCAATGGCAGATAGGGTAGAAAGACAATAGATTTTTTTATACATCCATTTTTAGTAGTCAGGCTTACAGGCATGCACAGGAGCAGGTTCTCAAACTCTCATGGAACTTAGTTAATGCAGAACTTTGGATGTGCTGGATGGGGAAAGTTGTGACGTAACAAAAATTGAGCCAAAGTTATCTTCAATTACATTTATTTTTGAGAATGCTGTACAGAGGGAACTGTTTCTAGCTTACCCAATACTGTTTAAAAAGCTATTGTGCTGTGTAGATTGAGTGGTGTCTGATCACATGAAGCATGTGAGGGAAGGCTTTCTAAGCAGTTAAAACTTTACATCTGTAAGATACTGCAGAAAGTCATTAACAAGTTGCTCTCAATTATAACTCCAAAGTTTTTGAGAATCTGACCACTCTGTTGTCTCCATGTGAGCTGCTGAATGTCAAATCTTTGTAAATGCATTCTTCAGATGGCATTACAACCATGCCTCTATAATCTTATGTGAAAACTATAATCTTCTGTTAAGTGGTGGAAAAGTCATCTCTCTCCTCGTAACCCAAAATGTGGCTGGCTAGGTTTTTTAGTCAGCACTGCGCAGAAGATCAAAGGATTTTGATACAGCTGTATAAGTTTTGTGACAAGGCTCAAGAGGGTCTTAAATATTTAAGCTATGATTATGTCTGTGTTTAAAGAAGATGTCGTAAACTCTGAGGGCCTTGTAGTCAAAATTTCCTTCCCTGTGCCACGAGCATTTTGAGTTTCAGTCCAGTGTTACATGCCCGGATAGTATGAGCTGATATGTGCAAGCCGAGCCCAGATGAGAATGTGTCTTGCAGCAGCTGCCATGATGCCTTATAGCCAGCCACAGGATCTAGGAATTTCAGCAGAGTGATGCTTGAGTGGTCCTAAACTTGCTCTCAAACTTTCCTTCCAAAACTGCCTGACCCATTGAAAAGACCCACAGAGGAAGCCTTTGTTGTACCACTAGTACTGATGATGCTGGTAGAAGCTCTGAGAATGGAGAGAAGATCCCAGTGCTTTTGTCTGAGGACAGTTTGCAGGGAAGCTTCTTCAGTGCAATGCAAAATTATTAATTATGAATATTCTAACCAATGATGAATCTTTCTGTAATTTATGTTTTGCATATATGATTAAGCAGCATTGGCCAAAAGCCTGGTGACAGCACAGGGCTCTGGAATGTTTTCCTGTTGCCTGGGCAGTTTATTCATGTTAGCTTACTTCCGTGAGCTTTAATCGCTCCTTTTAAAGTCTTCCTGAACTCAGGAGCGCCCATGCTATTGAGCAAGCTGAAATTATACACGCTGCAGGGAGCAAGGTGGGGATGTTGCAACTTTAACATCTCTTTTGGAGGAATTGAAAAGATTTTGTCCCAGCCCTAATTTCTGCATTAAAGAAATTGGAAATTGTCATTGCGTGCCTTCTTCGACAGGGAAGCAGCACATTGTTAGAAAACGTGTTATTAAATCCATGATGTCTTTGGCCTGTTATGCCTAAAGAGCAACAGCAATTGGAGGAGGCTTGCTGACAAAGGGGAGTCTTCAGTCATGGTTGCTTATGCTCCAGATCAGAAGCAGTGATCAAAAGGCGTTCCCTTTCCCCTCCAAACACTTAAACTGTGCTTTAGTCATGGTGAGGAACCTGGGTGTTGTTTATTATCGTAGTCACACAAACAAAAGGCAGCACTCGGTCTTGTCCTTGAGACAGGGGTGCCGCTGAGGAACAGAAGGTTTCAGTGCCTCAGGCCCTCGAGAATGGAGGTAAGAACCTTCACTTTGCAGCCCCGCATCTGTTGTGGCATTAGAGTTAAGGGCTATGATCCAGTTTTTTGTAGTCTAACAAGCTCCACCAGAAGTTGGCATTGCCTGAGTCGAGAGGCTTCTCTGCTGGCTGAGGGAGAGATACAGAGGATGACCAGAGGTACTGACTGCTGGCAGAGCAGCCCAGAGCCAGCACAAATGTCTCATGAGAAATCTGACATCAGGGAGTGGAAATCGTGCTGCTTCTTCTGTAGCAGAAGGCAAGAAGGCAGGGGAAAAAAGGAAAAAAAAAAGATACTACTGTTAGGAGCAAAAGGCTCATGATTTTTTTAGGCAGAAAAATCCTGCCTTAATTACTTTTTTCCTCAAGTCTCTGATAAAAAATGGCCGATAAAACTTCGCGGTGCTCAGCTGTCTTTGTGAAATTTGTGTTTGCATTGAAAAGACTAAGAACTTTTTTAAGAATGAAGGTGCTTTGCCTTATTTTTGAAAGGAATGCCTAAGCTTTGGGTGTTACTTTAATAAAAATAATTCCTGATCTTTTTATGGAATATCTAAACTCTGGGCGTTACTTTAATAAAAATAACTTCAAACTCCAAGATTAACAGAATTGCTAAAAGGAATTAGTTCTCAATATGAAAAACAATAAACTAACTTTGGAATTTCTGAACCAAGCCCTCAAAGGCAATTTGTGGCAAAACGCCAGGAAAAAAAATCTCATTTTTATAAAATTATATCTAGGCACTGCTTCGAAAAGCGATCCTCTCCTTGCAGATGCCTAAGAATGAGGTGTTTTAAGAGAATTTGGTTTAATTTTAATTTAGCAGTGAAATGAATTAATCTTGAAAAGGGGCTGTTCAAATTTGGGGTTTACTGAAACTGTAGTCTGAGAAAATACTTTACATTTGCATATCTGAAGAAGAATTTAGATCCTGAGTCTGCAAAGGTGTAGTCCCCTTCAGTTTCTGCCAGGCTGTCAGACTTGCTGGAACTGGTTTTGGACATCCATGATGTATAAAATGCACAGGTGGATCTACAGCTTGCTCCTGAGAAAGACCATGGTTTGATAAGATGGTAGCAACATTTGTCATTTTCATAATGGAGTAGAACAGGTATTTTGAAAAGACTCAGCCAACAGGAGGGCTGTATTACTTTCCAAAATATCCTCTGGATCATCTTGGAAACATGGTTTGTAATATGCTCTTGACTGACAGCGAAGGGTGCGAGGCGTGAATTCCTGAGCAGGGAAGATGTATGTGGGTTGTGCAATGGGAGACTCCATGTGATGTCGTTATTTATGGCGCTTCTCTCAGATGTCTTTCTGGGACTCAAACAGCTGCTGTGAACTTTACCCAGCACTGAGCACTAGGTATGTTTGAGTGACTATTTTGCTGTTGCTTGGATCATGGTGATAAGCAGTTCAGAGCCAGGTTCTGTGACACTGGTTGAAAGAACAGAGCAGAACTTGTACTGGTTGATGAAAACCTTGCAGAGGGGAAAAAAATGAGATTGTCATCTTCCATAGCTTTGGCTGGTGAACATCAGGGAGTGGTAGTTGAAGGCAGCCCATTTCTTTCTGCTGTAATATGGAAGGAAGGGTGGACTGACAGAAGAGGGAGATTTGCTTTTTCTTTTCAGGGAAATGTCGGAAGGATAGAGGCAAAGGTGCAGGTTTTTCCCTCTTACCTCTTTTCTTCATGACTGTGTTGTTAAATGGCAGCAACCATTGTTTGCAGGAACTTTTCCTTGCTTTAGTAAAGAGCTGTGGGTTGTCATGCGTTTTGATATGTGGCAGTGCTGTTGTTAAACAGATCCAAATCTACAGTCAGATAAGGCTCAGAATAATTGATGTTTTTAGCTCAGCTAAATAACTGGGTTCACATGATCTGTAAGTGGCCAGCAGGTTTTTTCTTAGGCAAAGTATGTACTGCTTGTATTGTACATTTATTTAAAGCTAATTTTATCACAACAGATTGAGAATTCTAGCAACCAAAAATACCTGAGTTGAGTCCGTTTAAAAAAGTCTCCTTACCCAAAGTCTGCATCTGTGTGTGACAAACAGAAAATATCACTTCTTTTTGACTTCAAACTCAGTAATGACCCCAAAGTGGTGAAAGCATTGCACTCTGTACCTCTGAGATTACTTTTGCCACTGCTGATGGGAGAGTTGTTCTGTATCATTATTGTCTTCCCTTTCAACCTCAGCACATTCTGGAATGCCAAGGGCAAACCACTCGCTGGCTGATCTGAGGTCCTGGCGGTGCTGGTATGGCAGTGCTCTGAGCCTTGTGGCTTGGACCACTCTTTCAGCATTGCCTAAGAGCATTGTACAAGTAGCCAGCTCAGTATATTGTCTTCACACATGTGAGACTGAAGGACAGGAAAACGTTTATGGCCTCTTGGAAAGAAACTGTCAAGATCCTTGCTCTGAAACAGAGTTTCTAAGACCTCTGTAACTATTAAACAACGCGAAGAGGTCTTTGAGAAATATGTGAAAGGACAATTTTACTGCCATTATGAGACCTGTCACTTTATTGACTTATCGGTCTCTGATACTCAAATGGAGAAAAAAGTTGCATGTGTTTGGATTATTTAATGAGGTAACTGTTGACAAAGTGGGGCCTTTTTGCCAGTTCTGTTAGTGCTATTTTGATCATTAAAGAACTTCATTTGTTTCTGAACTATAAGCTGGAACAGGCTTTTTCTCTCACCCCCTTGCTTGCCTGAAGGTTGTTCCTAAGAGAGTTGAAATGGTATAATTTTCATTTTGGTTGAGGCAAAGAAGTATTCTCTTACCATAACTCACCAGTTCCAAGCCCGTAATCACAACATTTGTGGTCAAACAGTGATGACTGTGTGGTATTTCTCACAGATGCTGTAAAAACTCTGTCATCTCCTTGGGAGGCCATCTTCCCATGAGATACCAGCCTTTCTCTCTTTCTTTCCTGAAGACTTTCGGACTGAGAACCTGTGGCCTGGAGTCCAAAGTTTTAACTTCAAAGGCTTGGAGAAGAAAATGCAGCCCAAGTAATGACTGAAAGCAGGTTTTGGGGAGACAAGAGGATCCAGAACTTCAAGTGTGCTTTAAGAGTCTCCCTTTCTTGTCTGCTGCTTGCATATATATTTTTCCCGACCAAGCTTTTGTTGAATGAGGGTGTGGCTTTATACGTTGATGCATACATTGTGTAAGCAGAAACAGCAGAGAGCACTGGAGCTTTAGTAACTACCTGGCACAATAATCATGATGAATGTGCCATGAGCTCATCCATAAGGAACAAAAGTAGCAACATAGGCTAAAGTTACTGCACAGGGGAACCTGCAGCCCACAAGAACATCAGCCAACAGCAAAATAGGATTGGTGTTGCATGGTTTGGCCCTATTGTTCTTTATTCAGGTATGGAGATGAGAGGGCAGTTCTTTGCTCAGGAGAGGTTCCTGTACAGCCCTCTGTTCTAAGTAAATTTATCAGAATCTTGAAAGGGGGTTTCAAAGTGCACAACATAGAGCAAAACATCTTGCTTATAAGGGTGGCATCCCTGGAGTGGAAAACGACATGCAAGTGAGCTTGCAAGATCTAGAAGAAGGGGAGCCTGCTGAAATATTGGTGCAACTGCCAACTTTCCTGCAGATCCCAGAAGTGTAGCTTAAATGTTGCTAGATATCTAATAGAAGTTGCTCAGTAGTTTCCTTGAAGATTCTCAGATTGTGTCCTCTCACAGGGCATAGTGTGGCATGGAAATTTGTGGTGCAAGGCAGGCTGGAGCTCTTGGAAGGGGAACAGAGATGGTTAATGGTTATGCTAGTTCCCACAGTGCAAGAACAAAGGGATATTTAAATGACATTAGGCATAAATACACCACACAGTATTACCGAGAGCAAAAGTTTAGTCGGATTCCAAGCAGACTTGGGCATTTATATATATAATGACAATGTCCAGAGTTGCTGTAAATAGGATTAAAAATAAATTAAGCACATAAACCTTCATGCTTATTGATGAGGTCAGGAAGGAATTTCTCTTTTGGGGGAATTACATCATTGCTCACTACCTGAACTGTTCTACCTTCTGTAGCATCTGGTCCTGATCACAGGAGGCAGGATTCTCAAACAAATGGACCAGCAGTCTGACCTGTCGTGCCAGTGCTCAGCTTACCCTGCCTGGGTAGGATATTGCTGAAGGGTTTGAAAAGCATATTTTTTTTGGGG
>NW_005054304.1:12155475-12174581 GCF_000277835.1 Geospiza fortis
GGGGGGGGGGTTTGAGGCCACCTGTGCTGCAGTGTATGTCTGCTTTTCCAGATTCCCATTGGTGAAACAGGACAGCTGTTGTACAAGTGCCTTTAGTGAATCCTGAGAATTGCCTGTTGACATGTCAGCAGCAGCCCACATAGAGATGGAAGATGTGATGGGCTCATAAGGCATTGCTGTATTGCTCCATAGACTCAAAGGTAGCTCTGTGAGCGGCTGAACTAGTGAAGATAAATCTTTCCTGCAGCTCTCTTGGTTTTGGTGGCACTGCAGTACCTTACACGTTTTTCCTTCTTTCTCTCTTTCCATTGCACAGCAGTGCTGTTAGCATCCCTGATTTTCCCCACAGCACTGTGCCTGAGCAGCTTCTCACTGCCTTGTAGTTAGTTCTTGGGTATATTTAATCAAAACATGCTGTCTCCCTGATGTTTGAGAACCAGACCTTTTGCTCAGGGGGCTGCCTTGGTTTCTTACTTTTGCAAGTCTGCTGTAGGAATTGAGCAGCTCTGAAATCCCCTAGCTTTTGCATGAGATTTGGTTGAAATTGGCCTTATAGTTTACATTTCTGTGCATGGAACAATCAGTGTGATTGTATAACCATTGTTTCTTTGGGAAACAAGGAACACTCTCAGTCTTTCAAGCCAGTTACTGAAGAATATTTTTTCTCTCAAAGCAATCAGGTGAATGAAGAGTTACACCAAATAATTGAGGCATGTGTACTTTTAAAACATACACTGTTTCATCTTTTCCGATTTTCCCCAAGGTACAAGGGGAAGGTTTCCTTGCCAAAATACTGTAATTGAGTTAACATTCTGGGAGGTTTCTGTGTTTTGTTACTGAGCTACAAAGCTTCAGAACTTCTGTTACTGAGCTTCTGCTGGTGTTGGAAGGAAGGAAGATCAAAGTTAGAAGCACCAGCCTGCCAGTAAATTGTCTGTTCAAAAGAAAACTGAAAATTCCTTGGTTGTTTCAGGTGGCAGCCAGCATCAGATCTTTTGGACAACTATTAACCTTTTCCTGCAGTTCTCTTTCTGCATGCAACAGTGAGCAGCCTGGATGTCTTGTAGTCTGTATGGTGTGTAGACATCTGATTAACAAGTGAAGATGTCAATAATAGATTGAATTACTTGTCCTCAGTTAATTTCTGCTGCTCAGAAAGAATATGGAGTTATGGTGACTATAGAACAGTAAAATGATGATTTCTGCTTCTTGTATACAGTGATCATCATGATAAAAGATTAAGAATCACTGTGGTGAAAGATAATTGAATGGTATATATATTATAAAATAATTCTGGATATCCTGACAGCTGGACATTTGTGACTGCCTCAGCTTTAGTGTTTTGAAAGCTTTTAAGCTCTTGAAATCTGTGATAGTTGCCTTTCCTGAGTAGGCAGTAGCATGTCTCAGTATCAGGCATGATCACTGAGGCACAAGCTCTCAAGACTCTTTGCCTTCTGAGCCCTTTTGAGGATAAGGACTTAATCAAGAGTTCAGAATTGGGGGAATATGTATTTTTCTTTGGCATGTAATCCCAGCACAGCAAATACTTTTCTATCCAGTTACTTAAAAGATGTTTTTTCTGCAATACCCAGAGTGCTCTCAGAGGGTTTCTTGCTTTGACTAAGGCTCAGTTATCTTCTCAACTGTGATGTGCAAGAAGCAAAGCCAAAACTTTGTGCTCTGGTGGGACTCTGTCCCTACAGCTGTCCCTCATTTCTGCTGTAAGAAAGCCAAAATGAGCCCTGTTTCACAGGGAGGAGTTGGGGAAGGACTACACCGTCTTTCTGTTTCATGCATATGAAGCATGCTGCTGTCAACTGTTTTTGCAGAATAAAGAAGGATTTTAGATGGGATGTGGAATTCTGAGAAGTTTAGGTGATAGCTGATAAGATGTAGGGTCTGCTCTGCTTCTAGTATAAAGAGGTTTTGATGCTAATGTTTATTTAAATGTGGCCTTAACCCTAAAAGGGAGAGATAAAATGGCTTTCATGCTTCTGTTTCACTGAGAGCTGGCTGGCAGAATGGTTTTGGTGCCTGCTTATCTGCTCTGAAGGCTTCATGGCTGGGGAGGCTGCAGAAATAATTCTCCTGTACCCCCTTATTCAGCATTCAGGCAAAACTGTGAGGCAGGCAGATGGTTTAAGCTGCAGCTTTGGACACAAGAGGCTTGAGTCTCCATTTTGCAGATGAGTCATCCCTTTGCTGTTTTGTTGTTAGACTCTAAACCGTGCTGCTCTTGGCTTTGGGCCTGCTTGACCCCAAGTTTTGGATGGCAGAAACAGGCAAGTGCCCTCTACCCCAATGCCAAGTTTTATGACAGGTTGAAAATACCTTGGGCCGTTGTCACCTTGTAGTTAAGTGTATAAAACCACAAACTGTGTGCTATGGAAGTTGTGCAGATTAGGGAGCAATGGGAAAAGTAGAGGAGAGGCTTACTCACATCTTTGTTTTTAATCTAACTTGTGGGCTAGAGCTCTACTTGGACAAGTGAGTCCTGGGTAAAGATAACTGGCATTGTTTTCAGTAGCGGGTAAGTCAGCAGATGGGTCAGCAGTTTCTTTTAGTTGCGCTGGCTGCCGCAGACTAGTTCTGCAAGCTTGGCACCAGGTCATATTTTCCACAGTGTGTAAGGCTAGCTGGTGCAGGATTTCTCCTGCTCATGGTGTCAGGATCAGAGGTGCAGATTGGGAGATTGGTTACCCCGTTTTTGGCACGCGATGTTTTGCCAAACTAGGTTTGTAAGCTTTGCACTTGTGAAAGGAACTCTGATTTCCTAAAAGGAACTTGAATGAAAGTTGGGATTTTATTAAAGACACAGAGGCATATTATTATTCATCTTTCATTGCTTCATCCCTGTGATGTTTCCTGTTTTGCTTCTTGAGATACAGGTGTCATGATGAGGAGCTTCTCAGAAACAGAAGTGGATGATGAGTGGAGATGAAGAAATCATACATTTAAGAAGTTGGCTCAAGTTTCCGTTACAGGCATGGAAAGTTTCTGAGACCAAGCCATGCGAGAAGAACATGAGTAAAGAAGAGGGAGATGTAGACCCAGACTTTCTAGAAGGGATTGCAGGATTTGAGAGGACGCTGCACAAACGTCACGTAGTTTTCTTGCTTATTCATTTACCTGCACCCCTGAACTGTAATACTTTGTTTGCATGTCTGTTTGGAAATTGAAAAATCCCCTCACATCTGTGTCTTTAATATAATCGTGGCTTCAAGCTTGTTTTAGGAAGAGCAGAACATCGCTGTAGTTTTCATTTGTGGATGAGATAGCTGCCACTTTGTACTTGAAATCAATTTGGGGTTTTTCTTGTTGAAACATACATTGAATATGGAAAAGCTCAGACCATTACAAAATAGGAAGTTAGGGGTTTTGCTTAAGTTTAATAAACAGCCTTTGCATAGAAAGTATGACGACAGGTGCCTAGGTAAAAGAAAAAAAATTAGTGCTAGCCCTCTAATTTGAGTAACCTTATAATGTATTGTTCTTATGGTGTACTTAGACAGATGCCAGAATCATATATCAATCAATTTTATCTATTCTATCTGACTGTTGGTCAGAAAAATGTTCTAGGTAAGATTTCTTGCCAGGGTTGTAAGGGTTATAAGCGCAGATTTCTTAGTTAGGAGAGAGCTTTTTGGAGGGGTAGGTTTTGAGCATCTTGGCTGTGCCGTGAAGTATCTCGAAGGAAATACTGGCCATGCAGTCCAACAACTTAATGATGCTGTGAACAGATTTGATTTTAGTAAGTCTCTGATACAAAGTTTTTAAGACTTTGATGTATATGTATTTAAAATTTTAAAAGTAAATGTGTTTTCCTGTATTGAAAAGTATTGGTGGTAGTGGCAGGCAAAGAACATCTTTATTTTTCTTATGAACTCCTATCTGGTGTCTTATCCTTAATAAAAGGCTATGGTTATTTTTGTATACTGACTGAATATTTGGCCTTTAAGAGTATATAATTAGATAGAAGAGTAAAAGCAGTTGTTAAAGGACTATTTCTTTTTAATGAAAATAGTTTGAAATCATATAATTTTAGTTTCTTCCGAATAGATGTGATTAGTGTGTTGGAAATAGTTTTACAGTGGATATAAGGGGAACAGTTGAGAGACAGTGGCTGAGAATGTGTCCAGCTATTTTTGTAGTTATATTTTTCCAGTTAGATTTTTTCAGTCTTTACTTAGATACTTCCATATAATCGAGCTGCTACATCACAATGGGGTACAAAAACTATTTGCACTTTATAATATTTACATTTTAAAATAGGTTTTATTGTACTAATTGATAAGTAAATTGCAATGACTGTGAGAAAATCCTAGCCTATTTTATTACTTTGATAGAAATTTGAATATGGGATAGTGTTGTCTGTATCATATAAGAATGTTTTCATGGATTTTTAGCTGCTGAAACTGAAATCAATAAACTTTAGCTACTGTTGTTGACTGGAACAAGTAAATCTGCACATTTATTTTCTTCGTGTTACCTGTACCCCTGTGTTCACCTAGTGTTTCTGCCAGCATTACTCCTTTCATGGTGTTTGCCATGAGGCACACTCAGTGTGGGTTCCTGCATGTTCTTGTGGAAGACTTTATTGATGGAGAACTGTGCATTCAATTTTGTGCAATTAATCTGTTTTCTGAATAAACCTTAGAGAACCTCAGTCAAAACAAAATCCCAGGATTAGAGTAGCCAGTGGATGAGTTTGTAATTTTTTCCAATTTTAAATAGATTTTTCAGTAATTGATGATAGTGTTTGCAAGTAGATAGAGAGTGGTCTTCTGCATCCCTGAATTTCACATATGATTAGTGCACCAGTGTATCCCAGATGGAAAGTACATTAGTGAATAATATAGTCCAGGTTCTGGATTACTTTAGAGAATGGAAAATACTTTTTGCATAATTGAGGAATTTTTTAAACTGAAAAGTATTATTTTTCTTGTAAACCCATAGTACTTTGGATTTGAAAGAAACAAACTTGTAATATAACCCAAATTTATTGTAATCTATTTAGCTATTAGTATTAAATTAAGTGATTAAGATATCTTCATGTCTGCTGAAGTTTTAAAGAAAAAATCAAATTGTGAAAGATATCTGGGTAAAGGCTTGGAGACAGCGTTGATTGAAATATTAAGCCCATTTTGGGAGTAATGTATTCCACTGTTTCAGAGCAACTCTTTTCCTCACATAATTTTATTAATTTGATTTAATTAAATATCTACTTAATTCAAAGTGGAGAAACTGATTGATAGTTGAAGAGATGGCACAATTAATTTTCCCCTTTTTAATTTATGTGTAGAAGAGATGGAAGAGGAAATTATTTATGTGACTTCTAAAGGTCTTGGTGACAAGAAACCATTTTGAAATTCATTATAGATTCCTTGATTACTTCCTTAAAGGAAAAATTACTTTATATTCTTTTTGCCTGTGTATTCAGTGTTCTTTGTTTATATGATTATCAACTTGCTCGTTTGTTTTACAGATAACAGTGGGTAAATTTTCCTTATCAGTGTGACAGAGATAGACCTTGTTCCTTTCCAGGTCTTGCAAGAAATGTGCTCTGCATGTTCTTCCATATTTCAGAGGACTCTTGACACGGTGTGATTGTCGTGCGTGGCTGCCATAGACTTAATTTTATTTATTTTGGGGGGTTATTTTCTCTTTTTCTGCTTGATTTTTTCAGCTAATTCTGGAATTTGCACCCTTCCTTGGAGTGGTGTGGCTCTTCTCACAGTGTTTGTGTGGAGCAGAGAGGTCTGTGTCAGTGCCACTCCCATTGTTGGTTTGGTCATTTTCTGCGTGGGGGATGCATAGTCTAGAGAAGTCCCAGCCTGAGCCATGGTGGCCACAGCAGGATCCTGGCATGGCCAGCTCTGGTTCTCACACCAGAAGGCAGGGAAGAGGGGAGGGTTCCTCATGGAGTCGCCTTTGCTATTCCTGACCCTTAGCAGCATCCATTCTATCTCTTCTCCTCTGGGCAGCCATGGGGCTTCTGAGCTGCGTCACTGTCATCATTGTGGCTTAGCTAGGAGTGCCTTATCCTGAGGATGAGGCACAGAGGCCACTGGCCCTGTTTGCTGGTGCCAAGTACTCAACTACATTCTGCTGCCTAATAACTTCCTCTTCCCTGCATCCTGTGTGTCAAGCAGAGAAATTTTAGTTGTTCAAGCTCTTTTGGAAGATGAATACGCTCATCAGTCCCTGTGTCCTGTTATCTTGCCCAAACCTTTAGGAAGACTCTTTGTGCTACACCTGGACATTGGCACTGGACCACTGGGTTTGCTCCCCGGCCTCCCATGAGAGATAAATCCTAACTTTTCTCAACCTGCTTCATATGACCACATGCCCTTAGTAAGCCCTCTTGGAGGTGTTTGCTAAGCCAAGAACCCAGCTGTGGGACACTCTTTGGCACGTTGCATTGACAGTGATTTAATCTGTAGCCCATGTCACAAGTCTGTTGGGCACTTCTTTGTTCAACCTACGGTGAAGCTACCAGGACATTAATGCTGCCTGGTAGGTGGAACTCAAGGTATTTGCTTCCCCATCATGCTCTCATGCCTCTAGCAGCAAAGGCTGCAGGAGACAGATGTGGATCCTACATGGACTCAAGAACAGAGATCAGCAGCTGTTGGGCTTTGAGGGGGCAACAGACCTATTAATTGGCAGATGCCATGCTTTACATGGTCGCCAGGCAGCATAAGCACGAATATTTGGCTCAGATTCCTGTGAAATGAAGCCAAGGTCACAGCTTTCATTGCTGTTTCTCCCTTTATATCTATTACTGCAATGCTCATAGAAGCAGCAAAATTTCCATTGCCAGAGTGTACTGGCTTAATCTATTTCCATTTACCCCTGTAACCCTGGTTGACACCTCTGTGAGTGTTGTCCCTCCTCTGTTTGGTTATAGCCCTGGTCCTTTTCTCCTTTTGACATTCCGCTAGATCAGGAGTGCTTGGTCTTCTGTCCTGTGGGCCACACCGATTTTGGAGGTTGGCAGTGAGAGCCAGCCGATGTGGTTTGGCATGTTGATAACTACTCACTCACTCCAGCTCTGTTTGAAGAGAGGGGGTTGCTGGACTCAGGGGAGCTCCAGCCATCTCTTCTGGCTCAAACAGAAGGCTCCACAGTGGTTGTTCTCTGAAACTCAAACTGAAATGGAAATGGCAGGCAATCTGGGGCTGGACGTGTCAGGTTTCCTTTATCTGAAAAATTTGCATTGTTGACTTTTGGCAACCACACTCTGGCTTTTCACCAAGGGCATCTTTACATATGCCCCTGAATTTGCAAAATGCATATTTTTGGATTGCCACAGGAGTGTTTTGTGGGCAGTTTTTATGTTCTGTGTAAAGTCGGTACAGCTCTGTTAGTATTTCAGGATAATGCTCCTTGAGTTGTCAGCAGTAGCCAGGGCTTTTATAGTACTATGCCCATGCTGATTGGTTCTTTTGGATATGGGACTGGGGAGGGGAAGGTTAAGCTCAGGGTGCCTCTGAACAGCAGCTCACCCTTTTCCTTGGTCTTAGTGTGGATGTGGGTGTGCCCCAGTCTCTGGTCAGTCGGCTGGAATCACAGGCGATCCAAGTCCAGTTCCCAGCATTAACTGGGAATGGACCATTCCCAGCTTGAATCAGCACTGGCCAAAGCCTTGCTCCTTCAGAATTGCTTTGCTGCCTTTGAACTCCTCCTGGCTGGACATGGGCTTGTGCTGTGGTAGGGGTTGGAGTCAGCATGGCTCTCCCAGGCCACACAGCACCCGGAGCCTGTGTCATCCTCTGCGCCAGCCTTGGCCTCCAGCAATTCCACTTGTGGGTTCCTCCCTTTCATTTCCCAGGGCTGGCTCACTCAGTAGACAAGTGTGATCTCAAGCAGAGTCACATGCTGTAACATGGCAGCTCTCCATGCATGCCTGTGCAAGCACAGCTAATTCACCTCGACCACTGGGAGTGGAAGTCCCTTGACTGGGGTGGGATGTCCTCTTTGAGAGCCCACAAGCTTGCTGGAAAAAAAAAAGTTTGGATGACAGGGTGACAGAGTTCAGAGCCATCAAGAAAGCCCATCCAAGGGGTTTGATTCCTTAGAGCAGAGGAGTTGCTCCATCCCTGAATGCTAAATGACTTCTTAATTTTTATGTCTACTGCATTAAACTTTCCAGAGAGTCCTGAGATGGTTTTCTTGCAGTGAAACATGGATGCATCTCTTTTGGAGATTATCCTGATAGATAACAATGTTTCAGAACTTGCTATCCAATATGCAAAAGCAGATGTGCTTTTATTGGCTCTTTTTAACTTAAACTGTGTTTGCAGCTCTCTGCAGAGCAGATGCTCAGAGTTTTGTTGGTATTCATTGAGCATAATAGAACCACCAGAGCTCCAGGAAGAGGTGCTATGTTCGATAGAACAGGTTTGGTTAAATCTCTGTTAGTCTGAAGGGCCTCAGGGCTGATTTCCAGGCAACGATTGGCCTGTGGTGTCCTTCAAGGCTCCCATGGTGGAGATGGTCATGGGGGCCTTAAGTACCAGAAAGAAGAGGGCTGGAGATTTCTTTGAGGTATGATGGGCTGCAGTCTGCCACCCCTTTTCATTCCTCCTCATTAATTTTATTTTCTTGTTTATAGATTGAGGGGGAATAAGGGTTCCCAGGCAGGGTCAGGGTCTCCAGTTCCAGGTGCTTATGGCTCCCAGTTTTAGAGTACCAGCAGGTATGTGAGAGCCCAGAAACTCATGTAGCTGGTCACTAACCTTGCAGCTTTTGGATGTTTTTGTTGTATTTCTATTCATGAGTAAAAGCATTTTACAGGCATTCAGGTTCCAATTCTTAGGGGTTTTTATGTTAGAAAATTATACTCATCCCCCATTATTTTCTACTCAAAATGTATGTGTTTTAAAATATGAATAATCATTTACATATGTAGCCTTCCAAGCTGAATGGCAAAAAAGCCAGTTACCTTTGATATAAAAGTTACCCTTAGTTGCAAGATTAACTTTGTTTTAGTGGTCATTGGGAAATGAGAACCTGGGCATCTTTCAGAAAATAGCTAATGCAGAAATGCAGAACAAAGGGGGTTTAAAATTAAATATTTAAATTGGCTTGTCCTATTACATTTTTTAAACCTGAATATAAATCTGTCTAGCATGAGTTTGTTGAATCAAACAGGGATCTATCAATTATGGATTTACCAAAATAAATTAAAATTAAAACCAAATTATGATATCTGATTGAGATTGTAATTTATCATTTCTACAAATATTTAATTTGATGGGAACCAAACTGGTGCTGCCATTTCCAAAAACCAATCCTCGTAATTTATTCTGTGGTCTTATAAATTTTCCTTTGCTTGCTTCTTTAGTGGTGTCCCAAATTACAATTCTTTCTAATGGTCAGCCTATCTTGGCTTGAATTTTCCCATGCCTGAAGTCCGCAATGCTGATGTAGCAGAACAAAAACTTTGAAGATATTTCCTTTTCTCTGTGCTGTTTATTATATCCTTTGCTTTGCGTGTAGACCGAGCTCTGAAGCTTAGGTCAACAAGAAGCCACCATTGTGGCCAGGCTGGCTCGTGGGAAGCAGCACTCAAATGGTTCCAGTTTGCAGCTCTCCTGGGTCTGAGATGCTTCCCGCAGGTCAGGCTGGCAGCTTCTGGGGCTTGGAATTGAAATGGATGCCTCTCAGATGGCATGTGCCCTCGGCAGGGTTTTTACCTGCTCTAGGCTGGGGGAATGGTCCTTAGCTTCTCTAAAGGAGAATTAGGATGGATTTAACGCTTACTGGGAGAGGCAGACATCAGCTATAAAGAGAACATGGAATAATATTTTGCCTTTTTTTTTCTTTTTACTTTATAAAGTTAAACAAGTGCTACAAGAAGTTTCTGCGCTTATTTATTCGCTTTCTTAAAACTTTGGAATCCAGATCTATAAATACTAGCTGACTTAATGTTTACCATTATGGTCACTCTCACTTGAATTGATGGATGCTACTTGTTAGGAAAAAAAAGTAAAAAAAAGGTATTAAGATATATAATCTGCAGGAAAATATTAACATGCTGTTGTTGTTAAAATATGTTGCTTTTGTCCATAAGGGAAAACCACTGTGAAAGTCTTAGCCCCTCAGTTTTCTAAAAACTGGAAGCCTGTTTGCCAGCTATTACAGGAGCAAAAGGAAAGACATCACAACCAGACTAAAGAGATGTAGCTCTTCATAAAGGTAGCAGCTGTATCACAGACTTAGTTGTAGTGGGGTTTCGACCTTAAATAAAGAATCACCATTTCTTAAAAATAATCATGGCCCAACAGGTATAATTCTTTTTTTTTTGGGGGGGGGGGGGGATTTTAATGTCATTGCTTCATTGCAGATTTCTAGTTGGAGTTTTTTCCTAATTATTTTTAGAAGGTAATGTAGGCTTGCTAATCCATGTGAGTTTTCTTAAGAAATATAAAATACTTTTCAGTATTACCAAATAACCCATGCAGATGTGCAGCTGAATTTAACCAATTCAGAAAACTTTTGACTTCTTGTTAGAAAATATCCTTTATTCAAACTTGAAAAAATAGATCAGGAAGTATTATGTTTCCAAGTGTGTGTTTACAAATCTGAATTGATTTGGTTTTTCTTAAATGTTCAGGATGCGGAAAATGTACAGATTTAATTATATTAAGTTGTAATATCATTACACATGTTTTACTGACTCTGAATGGAGTAAAACCAAGCAGATAAATTTATAAACCATAAATGTGTGCAAATAAATTTTTGACAGTCAAATTTTTAACTGTGACAATGCAGTTTTGATTTTAATTCCTTTTTGCTGATTATGATAACTTAATTGCACTATATAGTCTTAAAGCAATTATTTTATATAAAGCTAAGCTGGGTACTTTTAGGCAAACATTAGTTTTGCCCTGATTTATGTGCAAAAATGTTTCCCACTTAAAGGAAAGCGGTTGAAGGAATCTGGATTGGATAATTTAGGCTGAACTGTTGAAAGTGAAGTTGTTTGCTTAGGCATCGATCCAGTCAAAACTTGTGCACATCTTTAACTTTCTGCAGTCTGTGTAGCCTGTGGGACCTCTACTGACATGGATAAAGTAGCAAGCGTGCAACATCATTCCCAAATTGGATGTACATACCCTACTGTCACAGGCATGTGAATGAAAAGTGCATTTAAGTGTGCTTGCAAATAAAATATCTGTGACTCCTCAGAGATTACCTGATCCCACCAAAACACCAAACTGACAGTCAAAAATGAGATTTCCTTTCTTGTCTATGCCTATGCCTGGGGGTGGGGAGGGGGGAAGGGAACGTTTTGTTGCTTTTAATACGAGCTTCATTGGATTGGTTTGTCTCTCTGGTGCAGTCGTGACGCAGTGTTGTGTTTTATCAGTGCCCACCCCCAGCAGAATTCTTTGCTTAAGAGGAGGCAGATTTTCGCCTACTGAATAAGGATCTGGACTCGCATTGATGCTTCTCAGTGTTGTCTTGTGTGCTCTCCTGTGCCGGAGTGAATTTTATCCCCGGACTGCCTGGTGTAAGTTACAGCCCTCTTTCTACCCTCTGAAAGTTTGCATGTTCAGATGTGACTGTGCTGAATGATAGGATGTCTATTTTAGACTTCAACCTGTATTTCTGATCAGGAGAGAAGGTTGCTAGAAGAACTTAGCTCATTTTTCTCTTGAAAAGACTTTTAAATACTGGGTGAGTTTGAAAGACTTCTCTGCATGGTTTTCTTTTGTAAAACGTTTTCTTTGAACACTTGTTTTCTCTGAATTGATCTTGCAAATCTCTAGTATTGAGTCATAAAAACTACTTGCCTGCTAGAAAGACTTTGTTCAGTCACTGAAGGATCAAATTGTCCTTTAGTTAGAGAAAAATATGTTTGTCAGCAAATGCATGAGAGTTTGTTCATACTTCACCTTTTTTACTTGTTTGTAGAATTGCTTAAAGTGACTGCTGTCTGTGTTTTTAGTGAATGTTTTCAGCAACAAAATCTCATGCTAGATATTTTATATCCATTTTTGACCTTTCAGTGGTGGGAACAGAAGGTTGATAGGGACTAGGAAAAGGAAGCATCCTCTGGAAGTTTTGGGAGCTGACAGTGACAGTCCTTCTCTGCAATGTTAAACTGGACAGGAATCCCTGGAAAGCTATCAACTTCAGTCTTGTTTCCATATCAAGTAGTAGCATGAAGTATGCTTAAACACATTGTGACTGTGTTAAAATAGGAACTGATTGATAGAAAAACCTGCTTCTGCTGATGTGGTAATTGATTTTTTTTTTATAGTAAGTTCGGAGTGCTTTTTGTGTACTGGAGCATTAAACTTGCATAATGTTTGGCCTTGTGACAAGTCCTGTGCATGTAATTTAGAGCCATATAGGGATGTTCTCAGTCTTGAACCACTTGATTCAATACCACCTTTCATATCATGAATGTAGCATTAGTAATTTAAAGTAAATAATTTGTGAGCCTTGTGGCCTGAGCATGAACTGGAAATGATAAGGACTATTGATAAGAAGCATGTTAGTAGCTCTGGTTATAAACCAGGCTTGGTTTCTATGCAGTGCTGCGTTCAGTACCTGGAGACTGGAATGCCAGATTTGGCCTGAGTTTATACACATAGGTGGGAACCTGACAGATTGGTTTTATATAAAAAGCAGAGGATATAAAAGAGAGGATATGGACTAACCTCCCAGGAGCTGCTGTCTGGTAAGCATTTTAGACAGACTTTCCCCCCACTGGTAACTAGAAGTGAACCTGCCTGTCAGTACAAATCCAGTGCCGCTGTCAGTCACTAAACATCTACTGTTTTCAACACGGCAGAGGAAAAGAAATTGTCCTCCCTTGTCTGCCTTGCCATGATGCAAAGTCGAGTAGTCATATAAATTATTTTGGGAAATGCTACACTAGCTGCTGTCCTTTGATTTTTGTTCATACTTGGGCAACAACAAATCAGTTAAAACTGGGATGTCGCAGGATCTCTGTCCCATCGAGAGCAGAAGAAAATTTTCAGCTGCAGCATGGGGCAACTTCTGAGAGTAGGAGAGCTGCATGCAGCATGATTTATATGTGGTATGAGCTGCATACCTTTCAATGCCTCACAAGTGCTGTAGGTTCTTCCCTAATTTTCAGTGAAGAGAATATTAAAGGACATTTATGGGACCTCTGTTTGTTCCTTTATGTCACACAGTTGGATTGCTAGATGGAAATGCACTCTGATTACTTCCTTAGAATTTGAACTTAGTCCTGAGCTTTTATTTATCCATTAATTCCTGCTGTTTGATACTTCTCTGTTCTCTTAACAGCAATTTGTTTAGCAAAAACAAAAATCCCCAAACCCTGACATCTCTGATTTTCAAATTTAGTATTATTTTTTTCACTAAAACTTGTCTAGGCTCAGTAGTGTACCATGAATAGCTTCCAGGAGACCTGTCTTAGTAAATGTCTGTATATAAACATGTCCTAAAATGATCTCATGCTTAACACGAGATCCTAACTTTTTCCTGAGGAATCACTTGTCATTGTGCATGAATTGAGGTGCTTTTTTACCTAGGTTTTGTTCTCATCTCTCCCTTAGGGAAGAAATAGCACTCTGTCTTGACAGAGCTGTAACAAGCTGTTTAGTGAATAATAAAAAACAGTCCGAGGGGAGTGTCTGGATCATCTGCCAGTGAGGCAGAGGGATGTGCTTAGCATTTCCAAAAATCAAATTTTTCTTGCTGAGGTGCAAGTTTCTAAGTCCATTTAAAAGGCTTCAACTCAAACCTTGTAAGTATGGTGCACTGACTATGGACCATAAGGAAACTGTTAGCTAAAAAACTTGCCTTAATGCAAAATTAGCTTCTTCCAGCTTGAAATGCCATCTCTGTGCATTTCTCTCCAGCCATCAGAGATGCACACTCCAGCTTCAGGTCCTGCAGCTCCTGGTCCTGACACAATTCCTCTGCCCTGCTAGTGCCCAAGTGTGAGTTTGCAGCATGGCAGAACAAGGTGGGCTGGTTCAGGAAGAGTTGTCCAAAGCCTAAATAGGAAAATGTACTCTTCCACCCAGAGTGTGCTGTGGTAGCAGAGCACACCTGACTGCAGAGGAGGTGTCAGTCCCAGAGGTAGCTGGGAGGGTCTCCCAGCACCCAGCAGGTCAGTTTGAATTGCATTTGGGTTGCATAGAGGCACGTTGATGAAATATAAGAACAGGAGAGACACAGGCTGGTGACTTCCAGGTGTCACACGTGGAGCAGGTCACCTGCCATTGCCTCCTGCATGGTGTTTTTTCCAGTTTCTTTTTCATCCCACTAACAACATCACAAGCTCTTGGGTTACATTAGGTGATGAGGGGCATAGTTCAGCATGTCTGAGCATGCCAAATGTATTTTGGGCTCTAGAAAGAAGCAGACTAAGATTTAGTCTGTATTTAGTCACTGGCCTGCTTTGCAGGATATTTTGCATTTCTAAAAACTTTCTCAGCAGAGATGTGCCTTTTTTTTCATTTATTTATTTTTTTTTAATAAGCGTTTAAAATCTCTTACTGTTTTTTAAGGTTGAAAGTAGTAACACCTAGCCATTCACAGGCAGCCTACATGTTAATTTTTAAACATGTGTTTATTTCCTGTTTCCTTTTGATTTCCATCTTGTTAAAGACACAGCTTGGCTGCTGCTCAGTGCTGTTGCTTGTGCCAACACAGTGGACATCAAGTTGAGCCTCTTAAGTTTTGGAGGAAGCTCTATTTTGAACCATCACCTTGCATAAAATGACAGGAGGGGTGACTTCTTACTTAAGACATCCTTTTCTCCTGAGGCCATGTATCCTATTTCACAGGGAGGGAGTTTGTGTAGCTGCCTCTCCGAGCCCTTTGCCAGAAGCCCCGCTGACAGTCTCCTGGAGACTCTCTGGCCTCCATGAGGCGATTTAGAAGCGCACATACGCACTCTTAAGTCTTCATTTCTTTGGGACCATCTGGAGGAGTTCACCCCACCCTCCTCCCAGGGAAGCTAATAAAGGCAACCTTGTGACTTAGTGGTTTATTTTGGAAACTGCAAGAACTCGCCGTGGCTGGAGGAGCCAGATTTGGCCAACATTGTCCCATGAATTCTGTTGTGGTGGGGCAATGTCACAATCGCCCTGCTCTTTCTCTCAGTCCCAGGAACTGGGTCAGCACAATAAATTGGTAGGTTGGTTGATAAGTGGAGGAAAGACAGATCTTTATTGGGAATAAGGGTGTGCTTTTATCTAGCTGGTCCAAAGAAATGAGTCTTGTATAATCACAGTCTGTGGATGCATGCGTGGACCTCAGTCAGCTTTGCCCATTTTCAGGAGAAGAAACTGGGGCACTGAGGCTAACTTGGCAAAGGTATTGTGGAAATGCATGCAGGATGAAGAATTTAATCATTAATCTCCAGGATCAAGGAAGGACCCTAGTCCAGTACTTCATCTCCTAGCCAAAATCTGACATGCATAATAGAAATTTTTTAACAAATGCTTTTAGTGGGGTTTTGTCTTCATTCACAGGCAAACAAGTGCTAACTGTAATTGTTTCTTCCAAATATCATTAGCCTTTTCTGTTTCTGTCAAGTCCTTTTCCACTCAATGGGCTGAATGCTCATGAATTATAAAAAAGCAACAAGTCTTCAAACAGAAAACATGCTTTGGTGCTTTGTTTTGTCATGTTATCTCATAGTATAAAAATCCTTATACAAATGTTTTTAGCCATTAAGACCTTCTGAAATGTTATTTTAGAGTGTAAGGCATTCAAGGATTGATGTCTGCTCCATGTCTGGAAAAGACTGGAGCAACAGTTGTTCAGCCAGTTTGGAGCCTGCAGAAAAAAAGGGAGATATCTTTTTTTGCTGAATATGTTTCTGTAGAGAAAGTATCAATCCTTGACATCAATTTTAGAGTTTTCTGGGAAACACTTATGGATAGATGTTTTATTTTCCTCTTGGTTGTTCTCAAGGATCCAGCACCTCAGGAGTATGCAAAATCTCTTTTAACTTTTTAACTTTGCTATTATTTCAGGGGTGTCAAAGACCCTTCCTCCCTGCTACTGCAGGACCCAAATTGCATTTGCATCATTGAAAGAAATTAAGCATGGTCTTGAAACTGTCCGTGTGGGAATATTATATTGGAGTGACTGTGGGGAAATAGAGAGTGAGCAGGAGGTGGGCTCGGGGCTTTAATCTGACATCCCCTGCTCTCTAGAAGTGCTTCTTCAAAGAGGTGGAGTTGGCTGATGCAGATTTGCTGCTAAGTGTTCATTTAACCTCTTGCCACAGGATGTCTTTGTGGGGGCCAGTAACAGAAGGGAATTGGCCCTTGGAGGAGGCAGGTAGTTTGGGAAAATTTGCTTCTAGCTTTTGGCCATCTTCCTGTCACTGTGGGCCTTATCACACTATTCAACAATCTTTTGGATGATGAAGGTTTTATTTTTTAAACTCCCTTTCTCCATATCCTTTTTTTGCTTTGAAGAAGCTTACTCTTTTATCAGACTAAGAAAGATGTAATTCAAAAGGCAGTCATAAAACTTAAACTGTCAAAATAAATACTCAAAGATATCTGTGACAATAGTTTGAATATAATAACTGTTAATAATTGGTAACTATCTATAGGAAAAAAACAGAGTTCAGTGATTTCCTTGCACCTTTTTCATAGACTTCTCTAAACCAGTAGGGATACATGGAAATATTGAAATTACTGTGCTGTTTCAGTGACTGAAAACCTGTAAGGAAATTGTGTTCTTACAGCATGGGATGTGATAGCAACAACAGATGAATATTAATGTTCTTCAGAGTATTTTCAGTGGTATTTCCTAGACAGACATGCATATAAAATAATTTTTCAAAGGAGCATATCCATGGCTGCAGCTGATAAAATGTTGAGAGCTCTGCTGAGGTCAGTGGTCAGGTGTTATATATCAGCTGGGAGTCAGGCTGTGTGGTATGGTCTGTGTACCCTTTGTCTTATATTCTCTGGGTGCAAAAAGCCAAGAGGAATCCTCCTGCTAGAAAAAGGGCTTATTGCTCTGCTTGGTAAATTCAACACAAACAAAACTCTCAGCCTTTGTAAATCCTTTTAAATTGCTCCAAAGATTTTCTTGGTCAGTGATATTGCAAGAAACATACTGCTTTGGAGGTGACCTAATTTGAATCTTTTCTGAATTGCTTTATGATTAGAGCAGTCACATGCTGAGGTAGGACCCCATTAGTGGGTTTAAATCATCTGTTTACTTCTGAAAACACGCATTGTTATGAGCTCTGCTGAGTATTCCCTTTTTTTTTTTAATTTTCTTTTTTCTTTTTTTTTTTTCTCTGTTGCAGGACAGAACATCGCAGTCCTACCAGTTTGGAAGCAAAATATGGAATGTGTTTCACTGCTGACCGAAGGCAGCCAAATGAACAGTATTTATAGTAGTTCGAAAATCAGCAGTTAGCAGTTTCTTCACATTCTAACACTACCCAGCACTTTCCAGAGAGAACTCATTGTTTACAAGAAATCTGCTTTCCAAATCCGTGGCGGTGCCCTCCAGCCTTGACTATTAACTATTTGCAAAGGGGAAGCTAATCTACAGTTTGGGGAAAGATGGCAATGGATGAGTACCTGTGGATGGTCATTGTGGGTTTTATCATTGCTTTTATTTTAGCTTTTTCGGTTGGTGCCAATGATGTTGCAAATTCTTTCGGAACGGCCGTGGGCTCTGGTGTTGTTACTTTACGCCAGGCTTGCATTTTGGCTTCAGTTTTTGAAACCACTGGCTCAGTGTTACTGGGAGCAAAAGTAGGAGAAACAATTCGGAAAGGTATCATTGATGTTAACCTGTACAACAACACTGTCCCGCTGCTGATGGCAGGAGAAGTGAGTGCAATGGTTGGTAAGTAACACTTTCCTATTCCAAGTAATGTTTGTTCTGTATTTGTCACCCTGTTAAGTCTGAGCATTGTTAATTCAGTCTTCCCATCTTCTGGACCTGCACATCTGTTTTTGTGTGAATGCAGGGGCCTGTATTCCTTTTTAAGTCTCCTATGGTTTTTTTAAAATGCTTCTAACAATTTACATTTTTCAGTGGTTCAGCCACTTAACTAACAGATGAAAAGGAATGTTTAACACAGTGGATCCTGTATGTGTATAAGACACTGAAAAATTATTTTGGAGGTTTTTGTGATGGTAAATAGAAAATATAAAAGTCTAGAGTTTGTGTCTGTACAGAAGCTCCTACAGAACCAGCAGTTTGCAGTGAGTGTGTATGAGAAAGAATCCTTTTAAAAAAGTTTCAGAAAATCCAAACACTTCTGTAAACTGATTGCCTGGCTGAGTGATTGCAATTAGTCCTACATTTCACCCTTACCCACGGCAAAACTAAGGGAGCAGTAAAGATAATCACACATTTAAGGTCTTTTTAGTTTTTCTGACCCAAACGACAGCAGGTCAGCCCTTGGAGTCTGCCCCCTTGCTTGTGTTTGTAGTTAACTAAATCTCTGTTCAGAACAAACAGCATATTCTGAGGTAAGTAACATTAAGCCACGGTATTTACTCTTTGTTTATGTGCAAGAGGCTTTGTGAGCTTTAGAGAGCTCCCTCCAGGAGCAAACCTGCTCTTAAAGGGCAGCAGGAGGAAACCCTTTATCTGTGGGAGAGGCAGCCCCGGCAAGGGGCCAGCCCTCCCACCTGTCTGGCAGCTTGGTGATTTACACAGGCACCACAGCATCCTCTGCTTGAGAGGGATGTTCCACTTGGAGATTTTCTTCCTTAAACCTACTTAAACCTGACCTAAATGTTATTTCCGCCTGTCCCTTCTAACCTCCTCACACTTTTTATGCGAGACCTGCGCAGGAGTTAGGTGAGTCTGTGCAGAGATTTACTACATGTGGTTATTTCCTGTTTCCTTTGGGAAAAGGGAAAATTGAGTATCTTTAAAAAAAAAATTGTTTTATTTTTGTGGCTCCAAATGGACATTGAGTGACAGTTTCTGGAGTTGTCAGAGGTGGTTTTGTGTGCCTGAGAGTGGCTGTTGGTTCTGTGGCTGTTTCTGAGCCTCCTGAAGATTGGCCACCTTTCCTTGCCCGTGGGGAAGAGGGGTTGGTCACCGAGAGATCACTGGGGCAGCAGCCACTTCCACAGATGGTC
>NW_005054304.1:12174609-12187078 GCF_000277835.1 Geospiza fortis
ACTTGCATCTGTTATCCTTGTGCTTGCTGAGATGGCTCAGGCTCTCCCATGGGTGAGCCGGGAGCGCTGCACAGCGCCTGAAGTGTGAGTGACCTGCGTGTTCTTGATTCCCTTTGAAGGAAGGGTCCGTTTGCTTTCCTGCATCTATTTCTGGTATCCTGATCCTGGCAGGGCAAAGTTTTAAGTCTCAGATACCCCCTGCAGAGGCAACTGGCCAGAAGCTCAAAGAAAACAACTTATTTGCATGCCTATTTACATAAGCCTGTGTGAACTTCATGACCAGTTGCATTCCCTTCCTCCAGTAGGGGCATTAGGAAGAAATTCCACATGTTAAGTCTCAGAATTAATCACAAGTTACAAAATGCAGATTTCAGTATTTTTTTTCCTCAAATCCATCTCCAGCTTTTCTCTGGGTGTATGATATTTTTTCTATGTTGTCTCTTAGCCTTTTTGGATGTTTACTTTTTCTGTTTTTGCTCTGCATTTTCCCCCACCCTGTTTTCTCATGCCTCATGATCATGTTTTTGCAAATGGATTTAGCTTCTGAATTTCAATGAAGCTTAAATGAGTCAACAGTCTGGGAGAGACCAAAAGTCACTGTATCCTCTTTCCAGATGTTGGTGGAAGATCCTTTGATGCTCACAGCAAACAGCAGATGTAATTTTCAGGTCAACCTTTTCTCCTAAGAGAAAAGGAAGCGGGAAGTAATGGGATTAAAATTTTAATATGTAGCATTTTGTAGTAATTTGGAGCCCATTAAAATGTTGTTTATTAGGCAGATGAGAAGTTAAGGACTGTTGCTCTTGGGGGTAGATTGTAGTACTTGCCCAGCATCATTAAGTGTCAGGTTATTGTCAGGACTTGCCCGTGTGTTGTTCTCAAGGTTCTGGTGCGAGCTGAAGTCAGCAGCTGATGTGACTGAGGAGATGCCACCAACAGAGAGGACGTCCCAGCCAGGATTAGCAGAGCCAAGTACTAATCTAGTCCTGCAGATGACCTGGTGTTTGGTGTGGGCTCACAGCTGGCACTGAGCACTGGAGCCTCAGGAGAACGAGGTGCCCTCAATGGCAGGGCAGCATGAAACGCACCCTGGCCAAACGCTGGTGCAGGCAGCTCCTGGCTGGGGCAGGCTGAGGCAGCCCCCTGTCTTCAGGGGATGTTAACCCAGAGGAAAGGGTGTGGGCCACGGTGTCCACGGGCATGAAGGGTCTGAATTTGGGACTCTCTGACCCAGCCTAGTGAGCCTCCTGCTTCCTAAGTTAGTTTTGTGAAGGTAAAAGTTGAGAACATCTAAAGCTTTGATGTAGGTAGTTAAAGCACTGCAAGTCCCAGAGTAAAGACCTGTTCTGACTTCCTTTGTATTTTCTTCTGTTCCTTAACACTTCCTTAAACTTCTTTAGATTATGCATTGTCCCTCTCAGGCCGTCCATTGGTCCTTCACCACCTGCTTCTTTCTCTACTGCTTGTTTTCAGTTGAGCAATCTGCTCTAGTGGAAGGTGTCCCTGCCCATGGCACGGGGTTTGGAATTAGATGATTTTTTAAGGTCCCTTCCAACATAAACCATTCTGTGATTCTATGAAGTTAAATAAAGAAGAAATAGTTCCATACTCCCTCTATTTCCCCCGACAGTAAACCCAGTCCTCAGCAGACATTTGCAGTGCAGCTGTGGCTTGGTTGCGTTTCCCCTGTTTTTTATGCTGAGTATTTTGTAATTACTTATCTATGGGTAGCTTATCTTTTTATTTGGCTTCTTTCAGATGTAACCATCTGATTTCTCCTTCTCCTCACTTCCATTTGCTGGTCTCTAAGTTCATGTCAAAGGTTTCAAAGTGTTTTTATTTTTATTTCAGTCCAGGGGAAAAGAAGCCAAAAAATTGAAGAGCAGGTGTTCCTTGATTGATCTAGAATTTCCACTAGCAAGAGAAGTAACAGTTGTTTTGGGATAGTATGCCAGGAGAGATCAGTTTTACAAACTGGTTGACTTCCAAATGCAGCCACATATGATACCAGCAAATCACTGTTTGCAGATGGCTCTGTTTCAAGACCTTCAAACCATCTTCTCATGTTGGAATTGAGGATGGAGGTTGAAACTTTGGGTAGTCTGCCAGCATATGTTCAGTGACCTTGCTTTGTCACCTGTATCTGCTGCAGATCTCTTAAGGGGAGGTGGCATGAGCCAGAAAATTCAGGATCTCTTATGGCAGTCTGATTGCTGCCACTGGTGACTCAATACATGAAGATTTTGTCTTAAGGCCATGAAGTATTACAATGAGATCTTTGTAAGAATTCTCTAATATTAGGGGAGATCTACAGAAAGCTGGTGTCACTCTTAAAAGTATTTTGCTGTCCTGAGGTTAGTGCCACTGCAAGAGGAGCAGGGATCTTGTGTCTTTGCAAAGTGAAAAGGAGTCAGAGCATGAAGCTGCATGCTCAAGATCTTGGTGGCCAGCTGTGTCTGATCTAACTCCTGAAAGAGGTGCTTGGGATACTTTTTTTTTCCCCTGCACTCTTGGCCAGCATCCTTCCTGGAATTCTTGCTGGAATGCTAGATGTTGTATTTACTTTACAGACCATTACCCGCTGTCCCTTAGTTAGGGGAACTGATTTCCTTATGCCAGGGTTTCTTTGGCTTCTCCATGACTAATATAAGCCTTTTCAGCAGCCTTGAATTTCTCCTTGAATCCTTCTTGAATTTCTCTGCAACAATGAGCTGCAGATGAAGGCAGTAAGAGAAGGTATTCTTTCCTCAGTCCATTTTTCCTGTAGAGGACTGGATGGCTGTGTATCACTGAGATGAAGCATACAATCTCTCTGTCCCACAATTTGAACCTTTCTCTGGTAGTATCCAAGTTTAGGAGCATGGGTAGTTCACTAGTGAAACAGTGAATGCTTCCTCACACTGATCACCTGGAGGCTTCCAGGGTCAGCTCTCAAGAGTGAGGTTTTCTAAGCTTGGTGTACCCTGGGAGCAGTTTGTGTACTTGATCAGACAGGCTGTAAATACTGAAAGCAGAACTGTCATGGATTGTGGGGAGCTCTTAGTCATAAACAGTCATATGTAAGATGTAGCATTCAAAGCTGCTATTAAACTGTCTTAGTATCTGCTTTTAGAGACAGAACAGGAACAAAACCCTCTTTAGAACATCTCTCTTATGCATGAGGAGTGTAGGCAGCACTTGTAAAAGAATGTAGGCACGTGACAAAGAATTTTCTGCGTTACATTGTTGTTGTTGTTGTTGTTTATACCATATGGTTCATTTGTTTCTAGGTTCTGCTGTTTGGCAGCTAATTGCATCGTTCTTGAAGCTCCCAATATCAGGGACCCATTGCATTGTAGGTGCTACAATTGGATTTTCTCTGGTGGCAATTGGCACTCAGGGTGTGCAGTGGATGCAGCTTGTCAAGATTGGTAAGTGCTGTCTCCTTTTATGTGTGAGAGTGTGTGATATAGTGTGTGCTGCCTGCAAAAAACATACCCAGAAATCTCCTTGTGCTGATAGCACTCCCTTATTAATTTATTTTCCACCCCGGTCGTGTCATTCAGAAAATGCACTGGTGCCATGTTCATTAAGGGCTGCAGTGTGTCTCCAGTGGAGAAGGGGATAAGGCAAAAGGTGTACTTCCCCAGTGGTAAGCTGGGGACACATTGTCCCTCAAGAAACATGCTTCAAGGTGACATTCCTCCTCTTCTAATTGTCTTTGAGGCAGCTCATACTACCCTGTTCTTGCTCTCAACAGTATGAATGCTATCATGTGAATGCCCACAGTCATGTTTCTCCACCCACCACCACCTTCAGGGCACGCAGCACGTTTAACTCACAGCCTCCCATTGCCAAGAACAGTGGTACAGCCAAGCAGGGATGTGATGGAGTGTTTTCTTATTGTTTTGGAAGCCTTTGGAACTTGAGGTGCAGCCTAAAGTCTCTATTAGAAGGAAGGCGTGCTGAAGGCACAGTAATATATTAGAACTTCAGCAAGGCATGTGGTTTTTAAAAATTCTGTCAATACTAAAAGAGTTTTCAGTGACAGCAGAATCAATCTGTTAACCATGCTGCAAACAATAAATCACTGTGGATGAGATTTCCAGAGTGCTGCCCTAATCTGGTTTTATTGAAATCAGTGGGAGCTTTGCCACCTACTTCAGTTAAATCATCCTGGACACTTGCGGTGCTGGCCTGCAAAAAATGTACATGCATCATGCATTACAGCTGATGCTCCTGTGGCATTTTGGAGCTCAAGGCTCTTACCGTGGGAGCAGCATGTCATCCTGCTAGATGCAGTTGCTTTCCACTTGCTTGCAACATTCATGGTCATGGTGATTAGGAAATTACAGTGCTTTCTTGGTCTACTCTGATTCAAACTACAAGAAAATTTCCTGAGGAGTTTGATTGCTAAACTTGGAAAATTAGCAGGAAATGCTTTGGCTGTTGTTTCTAATAGTGCTTAGCATTACTTTGACTTTCATGAGTGTCGGTGGACATTGAGTAGCACCAGTTGTAAGTAAATATACAGAACATTCATTCCAGTTGTACAAGAATTGTTTTAAATTTATTGCTCATTAACAATGTACTTAACTATTATGCAAGAATACTGTTTATTTCAAGTTTCATTCTTTCTTCAACACAGTTGCCTCTTGGTTTATTTCCCCACTGTTATCTGGCTTGATGTCTGGAATCCTATTTGTGCTGATCAGATTCTTCATTTTAAACAAGGTAAAGAAATCTCACTATTATAATGGGTGCTTAGTATGAAGGTTGTGTTTTAGCCTCTCATTGAGTGCTGCCATTTCCATAGTTGAAAGTTTATGACTTCTTTTTGGACAGGAGACCAGTCATTTTTTTAATAGCCATTTGAGTTATACTTGCTGTTAGCAGTTCTGAAAGCTCACAGTAAGTAATTTGACAAATATTTGAGGCTTAGAAGGTGCTATGTGATAATTAATATTGTATATTCTGTTAGGTCAGAGGATGGTACATTGAGGCTGCTTCTGTATTAGCACAAGCCTGCTGGCATTGACTTAGCCTCACAATTGCTGTTCTCTCTGTAATTTAAACAGAACAGTTCTCCCTTGGAGATACTCTAACTGGATTTTAAAGTCGTGAAATTTTAAGCCTTGGTTTTCCAGCACATCATACATTAGAATATGAGCATCTGCCCATTTTGTAGACTCTCAAGAAACCTGAATCAATGGGTTTTAGTGACCTGAGGTAACATTGGTCCATGTATCTCCAGTGCAAAAGATTACTTGCCTGCCACCCAGCATGGTCTGGAAACCTGAACTGCCTTTTCCATTTCTCTCACACCATTCAACTTGCTAAAATGGGGAAGTGAAGAGCATGACAGTGACCTAAAATAAGGGACACTATATTAGCAGTTATACAGGGAACTTAAATAGATGAGGGATTAATTCTTTTGCTATAAATAGCACCACCTGTAACCTCAGCTTCATCGTTCTTTATTTCTGCTCTAAATAAATGTCAGTGATAAAAACAGATGATAGATTTGATAAGATTCAGCTTTGAATAAAAAATAACTCAAGTTGCATGAAAGATAAGGAAAGGTTCCACTATTGTATTTAAAGCCTAGCAACTTAAGAAACTAGCCATCAAATCATGTGAACTCTGGTATTAAAGCTGTATATTTAAGCATTCAAGAGGCAGAAAAATTCAAGTTAAGGAAATTGTATCCCAACTGCCGTCTGTGCCATTCACAAAACAGAAAGATCTGTAGAGCTTCTGACATAAGCAGGTAGTGACTTGTGTGCATGCATAAAAAAAGAGCAGCTTTCTAGCTTGTGAGTCTGTGGCCTGTTACAGGGCTCCATGCCCTTGCTGGGGATGTCCTGAATAGCAGCTGGCACTGCGAATACAGCCCATCTGCATCCTGCTTGGGGATCGGGCATAGCACAGGGTGACCGCAGCCTTTTCTCAGCTCCCTTGTGCAGCTCATGGCAGCAAGAAATGAAACCACATTAGCCAGCCCTCAGCTTTGCCAGGCTCTTTGCAAACAGATGGAGCCCCTGGAAAGGCCAGAGCAGTCCCTCACAAAGGCTCTGTCCATGGCTCACATGCTGCGTTTCCGCTGCTCTCTCAGCTGAGTCTTTCCTTGTGAGTGCTGAGGGCAGCAGACACAGTGCTGTGCTAAACATTGCCTGCTCACTTTGTGTGTGTCACCTGCCTAATGCAGCCAGACACCTGGGATTTCAGAGACTTCTGTTAGCTGGTAGGAAGTGCCAGGCTGTCTCGGTTGAAGAAGAGAGCTTGGGAATATGGTTTTGAGATGGATGCCTTGCACTGCTGCTTGTAGCACAAGTCCAAAACATCAAAGCTCTCTCCTGCTTGGCACCCTTCAGTCATGCTAAGTGAAAGGGACTCCTCATCTTGGACACAAAATAAATAAGAACACACCTGCAGAAAGAAATCTGCTCCCAGGTCACTCAGCAGCTGACTGGAAAGAATAACATGAGTCCCTGGTTCCCACTGACAGTGTCAAGCTTCCCCAGAGTGCTGGTACTTGCCAGGACCAGCATTGTGGACTTGGGTGTGACCAGGCAGGTCACTCTCCTTTCCTCGGCATCCAAAAGCTCCATCTGCCAGTCACTGATTTGGGAGCACATGTTTTCCACGTGGAGGTTCATGCTGACATGATTAATCTGGTGTGAAATGCTGCTAATGTTTTCTTTTTTCTGTGGTTTCTCTGCAGGAAGACCCCGTGCCCAATGGTCTCCGCGCGCTCCCGGTGTTTTATGCTGCTACCATAGCTATTAATGTGTTTTCCATCATGTACACTGGGGCACCAGGTGAGTGAGCTGGGGAGGCACGGGAGGGAGGCTTCCCACTGTGTGTAGGGATGCTCTGCCAGTGTCACCCAGACACCACAGGGTTATCAACTGTGTTAGGAGTTGACAAGGGCAGGAGTAAATCATTCACCTCCCCACATGCTTCTGTTTGTGCATGTGTTTTTGTGACACCTCCTGATCGCTCTGGTTAGTGGGGAAGAGCACAGCTACAAAAAGAATCCCTCTTTAGAAGAAGGGAAGTTACTGAGAGGCAGCTTTGGCTTTGTAAATCCGAGCACATACTGAGCTCTCAAAGGTGTTCTAGGTTTGTGCACCAGGGAGTGGAGGTTCAGAGCAGGGTAGGAGAGCAGGTGCTGTTTGCTCTCAGTGTAATACCTTCACTCCTTCACTGACATCAGCAGAGTCACTGTTCTGGCACATCTGGCTCCAAGACTGTTATTTAAATTTACTTCTTTATTTTCCTTTAATGATAAGAATCCCCAAACCAGTTTCTTCATTGAATGCATCTTTTTTTTGGTGTTGTGGTTTGATTGCAACTCAGTAGAAGGAAATGAAGTTGAAGGACTTTATATTTTTATATATTTATATATTTTATGTGTTCTTACATGTTTGTGTTTATACATATATATTTATATCTGAATTTTATATTGTTATATTTATGTTTGTATATTTATATTTTCACATTTTATGTATTTGCATTTATATTTTTATAGTTTACTGTAGTG
This sequence comes from Geospiza fortis, assembly GCF_000277835.1. NCBI lineage: Eukaryota > Metazoa > Chordata > Aves > Passeriformes > Thraupidae > Geospiza > Geospiza fortis. The sequence goes on from NW_005054304.1 coordinate 12,182,135, forward strand.
GTGTATATTTAAACACACACTTCTAGCAAAAGGTTTCAGAACAAAGATGTTCAGTGATCTCAACTACTTGTTTGAAGACTCTGATCATTAAATGTTGTCTTTAGGTTAGATTATTGTCCAAGAACTATGAATGAAGAGGCAATTGAAGATAGACTCCTGAACATGGCCCTGAATTAAGAAAGCAGGCTTAGAAAGTGACCTTTTTTAAAATGGAAATATTTCTCTAAAATCGAACACATTAGATGCACTAGATAAACACAGTTGATAGACCCTACTCCATAACTGGAAATTAATAAAAACTTGAGACATTCCCAATTTGAAGGTAACATTACTATTTCTCTTAAGTCTAATTGGCTATGTATCCAAGATGTTTAACAGTAAATCAGCTGTATAACTCACATTTCCTCATTAGTTGTACTGCAGAAGTAGGTCAGGCACTCTGCACTGACTCATTAAGCAAAATAAATGAAATAAGAATATTAATGTTCCCTCTGTTTCAGCTTAGCAGTCTCTAAAGTGTGTGAATAAAAAGGTGGGACTCCATTTTCAATACTGAGGAAAAACATATTTACTCTCCAAGGCCTCTGTTCTGGCAACACTGATTCACAAGGATGAATTAATCATGTAGGTTTCAAGATAGGCAATGTATATATGGGTTTGAAAGATCAGAGTCCAAGCTCTTTCTTCACTGAGAGTCAGATTGTTTCATTGAACAAGTGCAAGGATCTCTGTTGGGGGAATAATGACAGAAACACGAGTTGTTGATGTCGCCGTGCATTGCAGGGCAAAGCCTCAGCTGCATTAAGCTCATATTGCAAGCAAATAAGGGCTTAGAGCAAACTAAGCATCAGGCTTTATGGACCAGAGCAAAGGTCAGGTAAACACTTAACCCTAATGGGCAACGTGGTTTAATGTGCATTCATTTATAAAAGCACTGCAAACTTGTTTTAGCAGCCCTGATGTGGGGCTCTTTGGGAAATAACATCACAGTGGGGCAACAGGAAACTGGAAGATAAACCTGCCAATGTTTTCATGTCAACTATGCCTTTAAATACTGCAATAACTGGTAATGTGTTAGAAGTCATCAGCTCCTTCCTGTTGGCTTTGAATACGCTGCGGACACTGGCTTTTCTGCAACAGACACTGCTCTTCCACTGCCTGGGATAATTAAGTCATGTTTATTAATGGCTTTCTTTGGTTTTATTGCTTTGTCTTTACAGTACTGGGACTGATACTGCCAATGTGGGCCATTGCTCTAATATCAATTGGTGTGTCCTTAGTGTTTGCTGTCTTAGTCTGGATTTTTGTGTGTCCCTGGATGAAGAGAAAAATAGAAAGTAAGTAGTTATTTGATGAAATGTGAGTGATTTCAGAGGTGGAAGTGCCTTTGAGGGTCACCTAGTTCAGTTCCCACCCACAGACAGGATGTGCCTAAACTATTCCTCATGTATTTGTGTAATTTGCTCTGAAAAAGCTGCAGTGGTAGAAATTCAAAACCTTGTTAGGCAAGCCATTGCAGTGCTAAGTTCTGAAGTCTAGCAGAAACAGCAAAATAAAACCTGGAATACAATTTGGTTTATATTTTATTAAGAAAATATTAGAGAAAAAGCCTGTCAGAATGATCATCTTTAAGTGACTGTTTTAGCTTTACAGTAAGTTGGGCTGATCACAGCTTTAGTTGCTTTGCTACTCTCAACAAATGCAGAGAAAAGTGTCAGGTTTCATTAACAGATGCACAGCTCAGTGTTTTTCTTCAGTTACCTACTTCGGTGAATTTTATCGGAAGAAGCAAAGATGTTCTAGAATTTTCACACGTGAATATAGTAGAGTGTTAGAAATAAATAGTGTGTGTATGAAACAAAGCTTGGTTGTTGTAGCCAAGTTAAACCATGCTGTTGATGCAAACAGTGGAAACTTAAGTAACGAGAGGTGTAGGTTGGGTTTAAAATTACAGTACTATTCTTTCCTTAGGCCGGTTAAAGAAAGATGCTGCACTGTCAAGGATATCAGATGAAAGTCTTGATAAAATTCAGGAAGAAGAAACACCAGTCTTTAAAGAGCTTCCTGGTGCCAAAGCCTCTGATGAGAGCACGATTCCCCTTACTGGCTCAGTTACAGAAGCTGCTGGGGCATCAGATAATATTGCAAATGGAAACCATCCACGTGTACCCTATGGTAAGGAGCTAAGACAACTTGGACGGTTTGTTCTCTTCCTGTTTCAATGAGGTTTCTTAACTTCAAGTAGGTCTCTGCTGTAAATAGTAAATTGGAGTTTGGAATTTCCATCTCTAATCCCTTTTCAGTGCTTGTTTGGAAAGATGCTCATTTACAAGTGACATTTTCTGGAGAGGACGTAAAATCAATTGCATTTTGTTTGGCTGTATTTCAGTTTTAAAAACAACTGAAAACAAATGACTTGCCTTTTTGCGTTGCTTTGCTTTGTATTCTTAATGGTGTTTCCATCCTATCAAGCAGTGGAAAAATACAGAGCACCCAGATTGCTGATGTATGAAGGTTAAATTCAGCATAAAGATGATTAGCATACTACAAAAGGAGATGAAAAGATTTGGACTTTAGTTGATAAATGTATGACCATTTGGAGCGTGTCCACTGGAAAAATGTCACACATTGTTTTCTGAACATATGTTTGCGAGAAGTAGACTTGTGCATAAAGCTCTTTCTGCTCTGCCACGTGGTGGGAACACCCCCCTCCACTTAGCGGTCTGCTGACTTTGATATCGCTTTGCTAACATCTACAAAGCCCTGTAATTTTGTTAATAAATGCCTGATATATTCAACTGATTCTTACAAAATCAAATAAGTCATGACGTGGAGCCCATAGAGTGTGTGCTTCCAGTTTAAAAATAGCTAAACCCAGTTCTGAATGTTGCACAGCGAAAATCCAGGAAGTCAGGAAATGAAACAGTTTCTTCAGAAGTATTACCTGTGATACATTTTGATGTGTGTCCTGCAGTGTATGCTAACATTAAATGTATACAGTGGGAATATACATCATCATGTTCATAGAACTAGTATATAGAAAATGTTGCAATAACTAAGGAAATACTTCTGAAGAATGTGAATTTTTTAATTTGTTTTTTAAAATTATTTTTAAAAGCTATGTAAATGTCTCCTAAACAAATGAGTATGAATTAAATGTCTCTTAAACAGATAAGTCCCAGTATGAAAATGCAGTAAACCACATTTCAGAAATCCTAATTATTCCTATTCAATGTAGACAAAAGCTCAGAAAAAGCAGAGCTTGCTTTACAAGAAAGGAATTCAATGGAAATTTATATTTTCAAAGAACCTGAGGATTTAACCATGAAGTATCACATTCGAATAGCTGATCCCAACTGATTTGATGGAGGTCATGCAGCATGTCTGGGGAGACTCAGCACTGGAACAAAGCTCTTTTTGCATAGAAGATGAGAGACTTTATTTTGCAATGAATTGAATCTTGGTTTATTCACTGCATGTAGTGCAAATGGATCTTCTTTGTCCTGTATTCTCAGATGCTGGCCACATTATTGTGTTGTGTTGGAGGAAGGGGGCTTTTGTATTGCATTTGGTGTAAACAAAACCTCTGAATCTCTGCCTTTTTAGGAAGGGCATTTTCGGTGACGCACACCTCGGTGAAATCACCTGTTTCCAATGGCACCTTCAGCTTCGATGGCCACGTGAGGAGCGATGGCCACGTGTATCACACTGTGCACAAGGACTCAGGTTTATACAAAGACTTGCTCCACAAAATACACCTGGACAGAGCCAACGATGAGAGGCCCACTGCAGAAAACAACTACAAACTCTTACGGCGCAACAACAGCTACACCTGTTACACTGCTGCTATCTGTGGCATGCCCGTGCATTCCTCCTTTAAGGCAGCGGATACATCTACTCCAGAGGACAGCGAGAAGCTGGTGGGAGACACGGTTTCCTACTCCAAGAAGCGAGTCCGCTACGACAGCTACTCCAGCTACTGCAATGCAGTGGCGGAGGCGGAGATTGAGGCGGAGGAAGGCGGGGTGGAAATGAAGCTGGCCTCTGAACTCACGGATCCCAACCGGCCCCCCGTTGATCCCGTGGAAGAGGACAAGGAAGAGAAAGACACCTCTCAGGTCCATCTACTTTTCCACTTCCTCCAGATCTTAACAGCCTGCTTTGGATCCTTTGCCCATGGAGGCAATGATGTCAGGTAAGAGGAGGAGCTCTCACAAGCCAGCAATTTTTACAGTTCAAGTACGTGGAGCAAGGTTTACCGGCTTTGCTGGTTGGAAAGCACATTCATTTCTGCAGGTAGATGATCATCAGGGCTGTGTATCATCAGTGTCCTCGGTGCTTGCCAGGAATTGCACTGCTTAGTCTATGGTTTCTTTTCTTCTCAAGGGTAAAATCTTTTTTATTTGCTGCTAAATAACTGTGAAGTAATTAGTTTAATTTACCTTTAATTTTGGCAATCTTGGAGGCATTGAGATTCCACCCAACATGCCAGCCACTGTAAAGCAAACAGGACAATCCCAGCCCTGCAGAATTTGAAGCCTATTTTAACTGCAAAATCAGAAACTTTCAACAGACAAGAGGTTTTAGACTATTTTTACTGTTAGACGAATTTCATCTCTTGTCACACAGCACCTCACCATCTCGGTGGCATGTGGCTGAGGAGCAGTTTGGGTGCGTTTGCTGTGCTACTGGGAACACTGTGTATTTTTCCTTTAGGATTTGGCTGGGCTGCCTCTTCCCTAGACCTGGAGCAATCCATTTGGTATTTAATAGATGCTTTTTCCAGTATCATGATAAGGTCCCCTGAGAAATTCTCTCAAGTGGCTTGTTGGAGCAGCTATCCATATTTGGGTTGTGGCTGGGGGGGGGGCGAGTCCCCTCTCTGTTGGACCCTTGCTGTGTCAGCCATGCCCTGATGGTGATGGTTTTAATGTTTTCAGCAGG
>NW_005054304.1:12187147-12224469 GCF_000277835.1 Geospiza fortis
CAGCAGGACTTTACAGCATTCATAATTCTCATCATCCTCCTTAGCCTTCTGGGCACACCCTGTCCCACCCTTCAAGGACAACACTTACTGCTTCTTGCTCTTGTCAATCTCCTAATTTAACTTGTAACTCATCATGAAAACAATTACAAACATGTTTCTTTGCTCCCTGTCCATCCCGCATCCTGGGAATTCAGACCAGGGCTTTCTGAAGAGCCTTTTGTACTTCCTTGGTATCCGCAGGGATCTGGCTCTGGGAAGGAGTCCAGAGGCCTCTCATCCTCTGGATCAGAGGGCAGTGGTGTAGCTTTCTTTCCTCGCAGATGGTCTCTCTTGTTAAAGACCTTTGCTCTGAGCATACTGGCCAAGGGCAAAGACCCACGGGAGTCATTATCCAAGCTCTGCAAGTGGCCAGCAGTGAGTGCTGAAGGGAGCACAGGGATAAGGACAAAGACTGCTGATATTTCTTGTAATGTATCCTGGGAAATACCAGGGTATTATACAGAAAGTTCAGAGCCTACCTCAGCAGGTGTCACAGCTCCTTTATTCCCTGCAGGTGATGCTTATGTTTATGCACATGTTTGTGCACATGTTTATGCATGCATCCCTTGCATGTTATGTAGCAGGAAAGGGTAGTCGATTTTGTTAGAAGTGATCTGTAAGCATGCAGTTAGTTCAGAAATCAGATTTGGTGCTGACAGGAGCTGCTGTGGATGAAATACAAAGTTCAGACTCTGTGCTGTGTGTGTTGTTGCATCTTACAGCCTTATTAGAATTCGGCATTTGGACTAGCTTGTTACTGTAGCAATATCCTTTCCTGAAAATGCTTTTAGTGTTTTTCATATCCCTAGTTCTGTTGGTGATCCTATCAAATTTGCCAGGAAACGTGTTTTTATTAAATGCTGTTTATTCAAAAACCTCTTCTTAAGCTGAATTCATATAATTGCAAAACTAAAGAACAAGTTGGCTTCATTTTGTCAAAGCTGGTAGAAAAGCAGGGAGGTGCTCATGTGTCTAGGATTGGATAGGAACCCATCCTTGCAATTATACTGAATTCCAGCTAAATAATAAAATTAAAGACCCCTTCATATACCTAGAAGATTTATTAGATAAAATTCCCTGGGAATACCGATGTCTATCCTGTGGATCATACCAGAGATGTTTTGTCAGTCTTTGTCTAGTGGAGCAAAAGATGTCTTGGCTCTGCCACACGTTGCATGAAGATCTGCAGAGCTTGAAAGGCAGTGCATTGTTTAAAAAACGATGCTGTAGAACCTAGTGAGTAGCACAGCTTTCTGTTCACATTTATGTAAGAAAGTAAGCCCTGGCAGTCCATCTTCCACTGATGACTGCTGTCTTTTCATCTCCCTCCTTCATACACTTCCTTTGGCTCATTTTAGGTGCTGCTGTCAAGCTGTTTCTCTAATGTTTTTCCTCAGCCTTGAATCCTGTTGTTAAAATCCTGCTTTCCCCTACATTCGGTTTTAAGCTCCTCACTCATGTATTTAGGATAGCACCTCCATTGTCCACACCTTTTTTTTGGACTTGATTGCAACATTTTCTTTGCATATCCTGGAACTTACTCTTATGTCATGTTTTCTATTTATTTTCCTTCAGGCTGTTTGCAGGAGCAAAGACCTAAAAATAAAAAACCAATATGAGACTTAAAAACTGCAGGTGATTGCAAGGTAAACAATTGGCCTGCTTTAGAGAATATTCAAGCATGGGGCATACAGGCCATACAGAACTGTGATGCGGCTCAGAAAACCTTCATGGATAAGAAGTGCCCCATATAGTTTGGACAGCACTTTGGTGGACAGAAGATCATATGGAGATCTCTTTTGTTTCATTGTTCCAGGAGTTAGCCAGAGACCTGGAAGAGTTAAATCAGTATTTTTCCCTTCACTGCAGAACTAATTCTTAACTAACTCATGTGGTAGTTAGATCCCAGTTTCTTCTAAGATGATGATTTTTATATTCATAACAAAATCAGCTATGTTTGCTGTAGGAGCTGATGTTTGTAGCCATCAGAGCTTGTGCTCAGGCTGACATCAGCAGGGATGCTGGCTGGGGCAGCTGTGTGTTAAAAGGAGAAGGCAGTGAGGGTAGCTCCTTATTTGGGTGACTGTTTTGTTCGGACCATCCTCTCCTGCCCTGCCTCCAGGCTTATGTGCACTGTGTCAAGGGTGCTGGAGCCCTTCCAGGGCTGGGACCAGCTGAGCCGGGCCGAGAGCCTTGTGACACCACCATGCACATGGACCGAATGAAATCTAAAGAATTTAAAATCCCAAATAAATGTGTTGGGACAGAACCGCTGAAAAAAAAATGTTGTTGTTGAAGTTAATTAGCGACGCCAAGTGAGCAAGACCCACTGGCTCAGCAGTGAGCACAAAGGGAGTGCGTCAGGTCGGGGCAAGGGCAATGGGAGAATAAAAAGGGCAGGGTGGAAAAAAGACCTGGGCCAGGAGCGTGACACAAGGAGAACTGCCAGCTTCTAAATGCTTGTTCAGAGCCAGCTTTCCAGAGAGGCCGGGAGGCTGGGCTTTGTTGGCCAGCAGGGATTATATGCACCTATGGTTGAGTTGGACTGAGCTTATTTTTCTGTAGATATAGGCTGATTCAGCAGAAATTGTCATCTGGAGCTTCAGTGCTCCAGCCACAGCAGCCTACCTGTATAACAACAAAATAGCAGAACAGTTGCTGAAGCTGTGGGGTTTGTGCTGTATTTTAACATGTCTGAATTAACTAATTCTCAAAAACAAAGGCAGATGGGCAGGCTCTTTTGGACACAGCTAAAAAGGATTGCTAACTTCAAAAAGTTAATATGAAACTTAAAAACTGCAGGTGGTTGCAAGGTAAATGATTAACCTGTTTTGGAGCCTATTTAAGCATGAGGTATACAGTACAGACTGAACTGTGATGCAGCTCAGAAAACCTGCATGGATCAGAAGTGCCCCATATAGTTTGGACAGCACTTTGGTGGGCAGAAGAGCATAAGGAGATCTCTCTTGTTTCTTTGTCCAGGATTTACCCACAGACCTGGAAGAGTTAAATCAGTATTTTTCCTTCACTGGAGAACTAATTCTTAACTATCTTATGGGGTAGTTTAGACCCCAGTTTCTTCTGAGATGATGCTTTTTAGCATCATAATGAAATCAGCCATCTTTGCTGTAGGAGCTGCTGTTTGCAGCCAGCAGGGCTCCCTGTTCAGCAGGGATGCTGGCTGGGGCAGCTGTGTGTTAAAAGGAACAGGGAGTCATGTTTTCTCTGGTGCTCAGCACAGCAGTGGCTGTGTATGCTCTGCTACTGGGCTGGGAATGAGAAAGCTATGAGCAAAGAGTGCGTTTGCCCCACAGTCCTGTCCTAGTGAGTGGGAAGATGCTTTTGTTGATTGCTCAAGCAATCTCTGGAGCTTGTTATTCCTTGAATTCTTGCAGTCAAAGCAGGATGACCCACAGAGAGATGCTGTGAGTTTTGCTGATTAAAATATGCTATTTATGCTGTGAGGAAAGCCTGAGCCTTGTAGTCCTCCACACCTGTCCGTGCATGGTTCAGTCATTTCTCACACAGATTCCTTCTCCTATAAATGGGCAGCCTCTGCTGTCCCTTCCTGCCCTCCTTCAGGCCATCACTCCTGCTGTCACAGGAGAAGCCCTGGGGGTGTCAGAATGACCTGTGTGCCTTGGCTGGTGTGAGCAGGCAGCTGCCTGGGCCCAGGGACTCAGGCCATGGAGGAAGGTTGATTTAGGGCCCTGACAGTGGCAGGAGGTGTGATGCTGCAGCTGGGCAGGGTGACCAGGGGCCCTGCCACCCCCTGTGTGTGTCTGTGCATGCCAAGGGACAGGCAGTGCTGGGGTTTGGCTGGTGGGTGCTCTGGGGAGGAGAAACCTGCCTGCAGTCATTTCACAGGATCTCAGTTTTCCTGAGCTCCTGCTGCATAAATTGTTGGAGTGTGTCTGCTCTAATTAAATTTCCTGTGGAGGACTTCAGGACTCCCTTTGCTTAGGAAAAAGGGGTCGTTGGAGTTAGAGTCTGCAGGTAATGCCATATAGATTTATGGCACAAGTTTGAGAAAGAATGCCTCTCATTATCCAAACAGTATAGGCTACTTTACTGATAGCAGGATTTAAAACCATTTCAGAACTATACTAAAGATATTTGGTATTTTTAAGATATTTCTACACATTCTTTCAGTGATTTTAGGGAAGCTGACTGCTGCTAGATAGGGAATTCATTTTTAAGCAAAACAGTTTGAGAAACTAGGAAATGTGTACTTGCCCAAAATATGTGGAGAACAGCTTTCTCCTCTCACCTTCATACAGATTTCACTGGAGTTTTAGGTCAGAGTGCGCGAACAGCAGTAGGATTCACCTTTTCCCCCTCTTCCTAAAGCAAAGGCAACAGGATTAAAGGAGGGAAGGGCCAGAACATTGCCAGTATCTCACTGCACATGGAGAGCTTAGTGGGATTCAGCCTCTTGGCTAAATAAGGAGTCTAAAGGAGCTATAGTAAGGCTGGATTACAGAACAGGTATTTCTTATTTCCTCCGTGAGAGCTGCAGTCAAGATCACTTAGAATACTTAGGAAGCTAATCTGTCTGTTATATTTAGTGAGGCAAGCCTGATTTCTGATTTCTTCCCTTTTTAATAGTAGTCCATTCTGTAAGTTCAGCCTGTGCCCCAAGTAGATGTGAATCTTCATTTCTGTCCTTAACTGTGCATGTACAGGACATTTTTGTTGTGCCATGCAGGCAAGTCAGAGAAGAGCAGCAAGAAATGGGGTCTCCAGTGGGTGTGGGAATCCCTCCCCATCCCTCGGTGAGCAGGGCTCATGGCTGGGCTTGCCAGGGGGAAGCTGATGCTGGTGGGCATGGACCCAACCCTCCAGGATCCAGGGTTGGGGGTTCAGGGCCAGCATTTGCAGGACACAGAGATGAGCTGCAGGAATAAAAGCATGTCCAGCCTGACTCATTAACACACCCAAAGCTTGCACTTCACAGGGCACAGCTCTGACACACTTTTATTGTGCTATGGTAGATGTCAAGGCTGTCCAGTTATTTGAAGTAGGATAAAACTCTCCTGATAATCTGATAACCTTGGAGATTAGAGCATGTTTTTTTTCCTGTTGCTACTTACAGGCGTATCTGTCTTTCACTCTTGCTCAGCTGGGTGATGTCTCAAGACATAACTGCAGCCTATTTAGAAATATCATCCCACTGATTTTCCCAGTGGAAGGTTTGTTTGTGAAATCCTGCTTTGGGAAATAGTCAAATGGCTGGACATTTTGTAATTGTACTTGTAATTTTGGACACCTAATACAGATTTTTCAGATGGCTGTTTTGCTCATCATTCAGCTTTAATTTGTGATAATGTACAATTCAAGGTTCTTTCACTCCACTAGAAAAAGGGGCTAAAAAGCAATCTCCTTTTTCAGATGGCAGAGAATCTAAGCATGATCATGAAGGTCTATACATTATTCACAAAGCATATTCAGAGTGTAGTTTTCAAATACAGTTAGATTTTCTTTTTGAGCAACTCACTACTCCCCTCAAACAGCAGCCAGGAAATAGCAATGTTGCTGCTTCATAACATGTTACTACAAGCTTGATGGGGTTTGGCCACAGAGCATTCAGCTGATGGCTGAACTACTGGGAAAAAGCTCCTTGTTTTTTACTTTAAAAAAAAGTGTTAGTCCTTATTCCTCCAGAGAAGGTCTTGGACTTGTGACCCAAAGATACCTAAAAATTTCTGCTTTTGTGTGTGTGTGCATGGGAAACTGTCATTTCCAAGCCTGTCTCATGATAGCTGAATGTGGGGTGGTTATTTTTGTTGGTAATACTATCTGTCTCACAGGGGAGAGGAGAAGCCAGCTCTATTTATAGTTCAGATTTGCTGTCAAATGCTATCTTTCACACCAGTTTTATAAATGCTGTGTGACAGATTCTAAACTGGCACGAGCGAGCAGAAGAAGAGAATTGTGCCAATTCACGTTAGCCGGGAGCGCAGCAAAATCATCCCGAGGGTCAGGCAGCACCTCAGACCCATGGGGCAGCCCTTCAGTGAGCCACCATGGAACACCTCTGCCAGTGCAAAGCCTGCTGTGGGTGGCATTAAATCCTGCACTGCACCTCCAGGGAAGGCAAACAGCCCCTGTGCAGCACCCCAGCTGCAAAGCCCTGTGCCCTGCGAGTGATGGGGCTGGGGGAGCCCAGCAGAGGTGGGGGAAAGTCCTGGATGTGGAGAATACACTTTGCAGCAGGCAGACTCAGGAGTTGGGCTTCTTATGCCATAACATTTTATAAACTCATCCTAAAATTAACTCTATTGGCCACCCCCTTGTGCTCAGTGGGAAAGTGTGTATTAGGTGTGCAAAATTAAAGTAGTACCATGACAGGAGCAGCTTATTTTCTGTTATAAACCCAGCAGGTAGATAATACAGGAAATTCTTTAAAGCACTTCAGTTTCATAGGATCCTGAGGTCAGTTTTTCATATAGATAGATGTGGATGGGGGTTCAGAACCCCTGTGTGATCATCTCAGGCTTTTTTCTTCTCTAAACTACCATGGATAAGATGTGGAGCTACAGCACAAAGGAGAGTTAGTTAAGGTAAGTAGAAACCTATGTGGGAGAGTAAGAGAAAATAACTTATTGAAAATAAACTTGTGAAATGAGTCTTAGCCAAGTGCATGGAAGATTTGAGGTCTGCTTTTCTGCTAGTCATGTCTTGAATCAAAGACAAATGAGCTAGAACCAGTGGGAAATACTGTGAAAACCCCATCCCAGTCTAGCCAGCATCCTTGTGGTTCATCTGGTTAGTCACTCAGCTGTAGGAGACATCTGTTAAGCAAACTGTCTTATCTAACAATGCCTTTTTTGTTGCTGGGTTTTTTTAGTGTGTTGTTTCTCCCTTACCCTCTCTTACTGTGCTGTTGGGAGTGGCTTTTTGTCTTTTACCTCAGTGCAGAACCAAGATCACAGTCTCTGCAGTGCCTGAGTCAGACACATTTGCTGTGAGCTGTTGGCAGTTTCATGGTGGGACAGGCCCAGCAGCTTCTTCTAGAGCTGTTTTCCCTTGGCATAGGGAGCATTGATACCACAAGCCCCTTGGACTGCACCTCCTGGACAAGTCTAGAAGCTGAAGCAGCCCCTTGGAGAGCTGGTATGGTGCTAGATTCAAGCCACTGTTGCTGCTTGTAGCCACTTGGAGATATTCAGGCTGGGCCGTGCCACTCTCCCTGAGAGCTGAACATTTAAGTCACAGTGAACATGATTTACTGGGAGAGGAAAAAAGTCCCTCTGGTATAGATAACCAGTGATGCAGACATCCACAAAGGAAAATGAGGTTAGTTTTTACCTTTTTGCCTTTCCAATCCTATCATCAGCACATCTAGTGCTGTTTGGCTTTCTTTTCTTACAGGGAAGGTATCAGAAATGCTGCCTCTGTGGGCAGCAGTGTCATCTCTTCTGCTCTGTTGGACAGAATCAGCCACTCAGATTGTCTGAGGCTGAGCATAAGTCAGCAGAGTTTTGCCTTGCCTTCCCTTGCTACAAATAAGAACCTTTTCCTCAAGAATTAAGCTTTGTTGATTCACAGAGGTGTAGCATTTGCAAATAATTAAAACTGGGGTTTGATATGGAAGAGCATAGTTTGCTGCTGCAGTTTTGGAAGCCTTTTCTGCCTTTTCATTTACATAGGGACTGACAAATACGTATGCATAATCTCTTCAGAACAGTCAGGAATCAGTGCCTGATCTCACTTCAAATGTGGCTGTTATTTTCAACAGGGAGGTTTTTTTCTATGTCATACAGCACTATAAAAAGGGATGATCAGTTTTGCCTTTATTCATCTGATCAATGTATTATTTGCCTTTATCCATCCTTCAGCATCCTTCAGTTTATTCATGTACCTTCGTACATTGAGTTACCTTTCTTTTTCTGTGCCCAAAAAGGCATTTAAGTGTGCAAGTAATTTAATCCACACCTGAAAATACTGCAAAAGCAGTTTCAGGTTGATTTCAAAATATTAGAAATCCTTCAGTCAATAATCTCTTCTTCCATGGAAGTAAAATAATTCTTGCATTTAGGCCCTAAGGCCTTTTCACATACTGTCCTTCCAAAACTGAATGAATTGAATGCTTACTTGGGCACAGTATCAGAACAGAATTTTAAAGTGTTCTAGCTAGTCAAAATCACTCTTTATGTATAGTCTTTAGTTCTTCATTGTACTAGCCAGTGTCTTCAAACCCACTGGAATTTATTATTCATGTTAGCTCACTAATTTATTTTCAGGATCTTTCTCAAAATCTGTAAAAATTAGTAATTCTTTTTTATAGCAAAGAGCATTTTTAACTACTTTCATTTCCCTTGCAGCTTGAACGTTGCTGTGTGTGTTTACAAGGGAAAAGCTTTTCCTTATTACTTTGCTTCAGGATCACTTCTCAGGGTTCAGAGCTCAATTTCTCAAGGGCCAGATGAAGGCAGGAGGGTTCTGTGCTGCTGAGATGTGCCAGCTTTGGGCTGCTGGTGACCCTTGTCTCGGCAATCACCACTTGGCCCCTGGCACCTCATATCTGGTAAAGACAGGATTGAAGGAAATTATTAACTGGCATATACAGTGGCCTGGTTTGCACAACATTTGACATTAAAACTGGCCCTTACTCCATCTGTGTGCTTTGGAATGGAACCAGGAACTAAATTTAGCAGGTCCTGGCTCCAGGGCGAGCATGGCTGTCAGTCCTGCCTGCGGTGCTCGCTGTGACCTGCTTTCCTATTGGTTTGCAAAGAGGGGAGCTTCCCTGATAGTTTTCATGTTTTAGGAATGACATTGGTCAGGTTTGTTCTGCTCTTCTCACTATTATTTAGACATAAATATAGCACTGCTTCACTAGTTACTTGGTGAATAAATGCTGCTCAGCAAGGCAGGCAGCTACTTGGTTTAGTGAAAGAGCTGAAAACAAAAGGGATGTTGAAATTCTTATCTGCTTTTTAGTATTTAAGGCTCCAAAGTAATTGGATACTGGCTTTCAAGTTTTTCTTCTAGCTAGAAGTTTCTGTCTAGAAACTTGATGCTTTTTTAGAATAAACAGAGCCAGAAGTCTGACTCCAGACATGAGTATCAGATGACCTGTGTTAAGAGTGGGGACTTCAGTGTTGCTGACTTCCAATGTTTTTCCAGATAGTAGCAGCAAAAAGGGCTTACTTCAGCTCTGTGTCACCAAAGGCTCCTCTCTGATCCAGTCCAACTCACTCTACAACACCTTTGAGGATAACTAAGTCACCTTCCCAGCTGCGCTCAGATCATGTCCCAAACGTTACAGGCTGTCAAGCTAGATAATATTTCTATATTCTTGTCTGTGGTGGTAATTTTGCTTGTTATTTTCCCCTCTTTGATAAAAAGAGCTAATTTGATACTTGAATTTTAAAGATGCACAGCTCCTCAATTGGTAAATTTTGAGGTATTGGTAAACTTGGTAAATTGAGATTTTGGAAAAATTTGAGGTTGGTAAAATTGGTAAATTTGAGGTTTCAGTGTGGTACTGAAAATACTGATTTTTGTCACAGAACAAATATAAGGTACTTCCAACTCTGACATTTCAGGAAACTATTTGTAAAGGAGGAATTTCTTTCAGGCCTTGCTCTGGTTATCGGTGAAGAAGTGACAACTGAAAGAGCAACACAATAAGAATCTCCTGCTGCACCCTTTCCAAGTGAGAAAGGGTGTTGCCTGTAGGGTCAAGTCAGAGTAGTGCTGTGCCCATGATGAAGAAAAATTATGCAGAAAAGAACAGACTTCTTTCAAGGCAACTCTGTGCATTTTTGTGACTCAGGTGACACGTTTCTGTTTCTCCAGCAATGCCATCGGTCCCCTTGTTGCACTCTGGCTTATCTATGAGCAAGGTGCCGTAATGCAGGAAGCATCCACTCCCATCTGGCTGCTGTTCTATGGAGGTGTTGGCATCTGTGTGGGCCTCTGGGTCTGGGGAAGAAGAGTTATCCAGACTATGGGTAAAGACCTCACTCCAATCACACCGTCAAGGTAGGTCCACAGGCATCATTGTGGTTGTGTGAACTTTGTGTGTGAGCCAGTCTGAGAAGTTGCTGTTCCAGTATTTTGTTTGTAATGCAGTTTGCTGGATTTGCTGTGCTTTGATTTTAATGATAACCTGGCTTTGACTTCTCCATCTTTCTAAAGAAAAAAAAAGAAATAAACGAAGAAGGAGAAAAAGAAAGCATGAGAAAAAGAAAGAGAGAAAGGAAAAAGGATAAAACCCTGTAATACTGAATGTGTTTAAGGCATAGAGGTCTGCATGAACAGGCAGCAGAGTCTTCTGCTGATGACCTAATTAGCATGGTAGAAGTTGCATTTGGAAATGGCAAGATTACAGTGGCTTTCCCAGTGTGCTTGAGACCATTAAACCCATATGTATTCATTACAGTAATTTTTGTCTTTAATGCCTATTTGACCTCTGCTGGTGCTTAACCGAATTACTAATTAGGCATGATCCACGGCAGCGTAGAGTAGCGGAGGTCTCTGACGCAGTGAGCCACACAGACGGGGTACTGCAGATGACTAGCCTGTGCCCTTCCCATTGTTCAGCCCTTTCTTGTCCTCTTAACTTACTCACATGACCAAAAATCAGTTGGAGATAAAAGAGTCGAAAGAAGAAACGGGTAAGACTTTGGCACGCTGCATGGTATCAGTCCGAGCTGATGCAAAGAGTGATTGTGAAGTGTTTTCTTATGCTTCCCGCAGTGGATTCACTATTGAGTTGGCTTCGGCGTTCACAGTTGTGGTAGCTTCCAATGTTGGACTTCCTGTCAGTACTACACACTGCAAGGTATGCCTTTGCCCAGTGACTGCAGTCAGGGCAGTCTGGACTATTCATCTTAAAATTGTGCTGCTCAAGCCAGGGATAATGGCACGGTAAGGGGAAAGCAGCCGCTGACAGAGGATGGTTAGGTAGGGCTGCCTCATCTCGGTCACGCCAGCAACATGGGAAAGTAATCAGGCTTCCAGAAAATGTGTTGGAGTTGTCACATTAAAGTCACTGGAATTGGCCACAGCATAAACCCCATAGCTGCTGGTGAAGAAAAATAGTGCTTGCAAAAGCCTGACCTCAATTTTAAAGCAAACAATTGCAAGGAAGAGCCTGGTTTCCTCTGACGGTGCCATTTGAACCTGGCCGGGTAACATTTCTCCCTTGTTCAGAGGCTGCGCACCATTCATCATTTATACTTGACTTTCTTGATAAGTGCATGGCATGGGATTTCCTGCATATAACTCTTTTACTACAGGTTTTCCATCTGTCTTTTTTTTTTTTTTTTTATTTCTTCACAGTGGATTTTGCATTGAAGTAATGTGTGCGCTAACGGTACTTGTAGCCTCAAATGTGGGTATTCCAATAAGCTCCACCCATTGCAAGGTATTGGAGTTTGCAGTGATACTATCAGTAAATCACATCACTAGGACAAACCATAACAAAATCTGGGAGATACCGACTGTTGCAGATTGCCTTCACTGTGCCATGCCCTGCAGACGTGACCGCAAAATAACGGGGCCCGCTTTTAAAGGCAGTACAGCCAAGCAAAGTCAGCATTTTAACTTATTGCACAAAAGTCTGGACTGTCTTTCACCTCTACACGGTTGTATTGAACTAATATAGACATATTAAAATAACGTAGATTTGTAGTCTGTGTGAACCCAGTTACGTGTATTTTAAAACCACCTGTATGAAAAACACTGCTACATCATTAAGCTAATATTTTAATGTCTCTCTTCTTTTAAACCAACTTGTCCTCACTTTTGTGCATTGTAATACAGAATCTGGCCCTTGTAATTAGTCCTTTGAACAAGGTACTTTGCTTTTTTGTTTTTTTGTTTCTTTAAAAAGAGCACTTTGTAGTATAGATACAGGCTGGGTAATGAGCACAATTTAATTGTTCTTGAAGACATTTGTATAGCTTGTAGACATGAGGGAGCATGTGGACGTTTACACTACTGGAAGATCATAATGGGAATTTGGAATTTTGTTCCCTGGGAAATTCTCAGGTCAAATATCCTGTCTTTTTTCCTTTGTTCCTCCATGGACTCTCAAGCTCCTGGACATGCAGAGCTGTTTGTTTCTTTCACCCTCTGGAAGGATGTGGGGAAGCCCCTCCAACATCAGAGACCCCAGAATGGCAGTCCCTCTGCATCATTGCACACCACCAAGACCAAGTCCTAAAAAAAGACAGTCCTTGTAGGATTCCCTGCTGCACCCAGGGGAGCCCCTGGCTGGGGCTGGGACAGGCAGGTTTCTGGGGATAACTGCTCCCTGCCATGGCTGGCAGGCTGACAAACAGCCTGGCAGCCTTGCCTGTGACATTGACCTGCTTTCCAGTAAAAGAGTCAATGAAATCCACACATCCTGCAAAATGCCCAAAGTTGGTTCAATTGGCCTTTTTCTAGTGCAAACCATTTCTTCAGAAATCCTTCCTCTATTGCAAAATCATTTAGTTCTTTTACCCTGGTGCTCTTTGAGAAGCAGCCAAGACTGAGCTGCTCTGAAAGGCTGTTCAGATTTCCTGGCATTGACAGAACTCCGGTTCCTCTGAATCAAGCAGGGAGGGGAAAAATAATAACAATGTTATCCACTTCTAAAAATGCTAGCCTGAAACCACCTCCCTTTAGGCTGACTGGTATATCAAATGCATGATGAAGAATTTGCCAGGGAGAATAATACAGCTTTGATTGTCCCAGTTGCGTGCCTGAAACACTTCTAGCCAACTGTTGTAAAAGAGAAAACATACTTTGGTCCAAACAAATAGACTAAATTTAAAAAGAAAATGTCTTGGAAGCCAGAAGCTAATGAGAGGGGTATTCATTCACTCAATGCAGCTAAAAGCTTGGTCTTTTCTAACTGCAGAGCAAAATAGTTCTTTTTTAAAAATACTTCCATAAAAGCAGCTAATGTGGTTAGTCTGTGTCTGCTCCCTGTAGCTTGCTGTATCTCATTAGATGGATCATTCTTAATGGGAAGATCCACTTTGCAATAGGATTAGACTGTTCCAGGGATGTCATGTTATTCTAACTGACTCTGTGTTTCAGCAGAATGAGATCCTGAGTTGAAAGATCTTAAGTGAGCAGTGCAAGATAAAGCGAACACTTGTAACTGATGTATTCTTGTATTCCTTGCTTTCTTCAAGGGCCAGGGAAGGAATAAAAGAATTGTTAAATATCATTTGCTCTGAAAATGCCTTGCCGAAGGTGCTGTCAGCCACTGAGTCAAAAACGCCCTCATAAAAATCAGCAGAAAAATTGTTTTGCCTTAGAAATCCAAAAGAAAACAGGTTTGAAGTGAGCCTGATCTTGAGCCTCTAGCATCAGGGACTGGGAATTATTCTTTTCCTCAATATTTGCTCTGCTGCAAAATAGCATTTGCTTGAGTGGAAGCCCTTCTGAAGGGGTGTCAGTCACCTGAAAGTGCAGCAGCTGGATAAACTGATGACAAAGAAGGAGCAGCATGAAAGAGGTGAGGTGGAGGGAAACCTTTTTGAGGTGAAACAGTAGACTGTAATGAAAAATGGAGACCAAGTATGAAGCTCTGAGCGGCACTTTTCAGATCTCATAGCAGATGTGGTGGCAAACTGGAGGTTGGTAGCAGGAATAAAAGCATTTCGCTTCTGGGAAAGGGTTGTAAAGCCCTCTCAGATCAGGACCTGCCTTTGGTCCTAAACCCGAGCCTTTGGTCTACATGAGGTGGTCACTGCCCCATGTGCCTGTCCCACATCTATGGCCAAGCAGCTTTTTCACTCTCAGTGCCTGCTGAGAGCCTGAACTGCACCTTCATCTTTGCTACAGGTCCAAGGGGAGAGGAAAGACCCTTGAAAGCCTCCAAGTCAAGAGTGCTTGGAGGAAAGACCTTATCTTTTGAGCCTCAAAGGAATTTGTGGGTCTGAATGCAGCAGCCACATTGCTCTGGCTGCACCAGTTCAACTTCCCCTGGGATTTAGCACTGGAAAGCCAGAGTGGTGTGGGTGCATACCTTCCCTTTCTGCTGCCCAGGTGGGCAAATGATCATAGTGAGTCTTAGAGTGCCTGGTTTTTGTTCTCAGATTGGAGATTTAGAAATAGGCATTTCTTAGCTGTAATAGAGTGTGTTCATGTAAAATAAAGTTAGAGTGCAGCAGTTAAATGCTTTTCCTCTGCAAAAGTGACTTTGCTGAGGTCATTCTGTCAGCTCCATTTTGCCATTATGATTTTGCGGTTTTGAAAAATATTCTCTGTTGCTATGATTGAATTATCATGTTCTGTGTGTTCTTATTATACAGCATTGCACAGGAACAAGAGAGCCAAAAGCATTTCTGTAATGCTTTAAACAGAGCATACTGAAGGCAAACTGCACTGGTTTCAAACCAATCTCAAAGTAGATACCATCTGAAATTCTACACAAGGTGTAGTGTGCCTACACCCAAGGATTAGCTTCTCTCCTAACCTGTAGTCTATCAAAAATCACTATTAATAAACTAAACTTTAATCATGTTTAAAACAGATTGCCAATGCCATCATTGCTGATACCATTTCAATTTCAGGAAGGACTCGGAGATTAGCGTACGTAGACTGCAGCCTTGCTCAATAAGTAACACACACCAAATGTAAGGCTGAGCCTAACAGCTGAGCTGCTCAAAACCCAAATGCTGTTTCCTTGGGTTAATGCTTTGATGTAGTCACAAGTGTGGAGTTCATTTTCACCTAGATACACCTCCACCTCCTCAACACACTTACCCCTCCTAATTGCAGAACAGCATATTGTTCACCCCAGGAGTATTCAGATGAAATATTATCCAACAAATTTCCTTATTGGGTCAAACTTTCAACAGAGACCTTCTTAGTCATAGAATATCAAGTTTAGTTTTCCCCTGTTCTGTCACAGGCCCCTTAGAGTTACAGGGTCTTCCACAAGTAACTCTTCTCCAAAAAGAAATGTTAAGCAGTAGTTAGAAGCTAAACAGGTGTTAGCAAAACATGCAGTTAGATATCCCCTGCTATCTTTCCCTGATTCCCTGTACTCCTGGCATGTATCATTTTCCTGGCTCTGTACAAGGGGAGCAACCCATCTTTTGATCTATAGGCAGGGACTGATACTCCCATTAAGAAAATAAGCAGGGAGGTAGGGATGGCACTTCAGGGAGCACATGCCCAACTGTGCCTTGGAGTTTCCTTACCTTCAAAACAGAATATTTCTTACACATTTCTTGCTGCTTTAGTGTGCACTTTGAATAGACTTACACTGTTTTTGCTAACAGCATGGAAAGCACTTCCAGGGCGGAAAGAAAATGTAGTCTTTATGAAATATTTGTATCATTTTTCATTGAAAATGTTTTTCTCAGTCCAGTTTTTTTTCTTAAAAACTGATATGCTGGGTTTATACCTGAGTTTATGAACTGAAAATATCTTTGAAGGAAGAGAAGGTTGCAGCTTTGCCCATAGCACAGTGTGTTTTGTCTACAAAACCACTGACCTACCCAGCTGCCCTGGTAGTAGTGTCTTTGAAGGATATCTTGGTGTTTTATCCATTCACCACCATCCTCTTAGTGTCTGAAGAGTTAGTGTGCCCCATAATATAGTCTGGTGCCTTTTTCTGCAAGATAGGATTTTAGCTCTGGATGCTTTGTTTGGCTAGCTGGTCCAGAAGAGTTTGTTTCCCTCACAGGGCTCAGATTGATGGGTTTGATGTACTGGGTCTAAGCCTGCCCTGCCTTTCTGCCCCCTGCCAAGCCACCATCACTGCCACAGGCTGGGCTCAGCTGCTTTTACCTTGCCACTGCCATCCTGTTTGTGGCCTGCGGTATTGGAATATGGATGTGGTGTTTTGAGGCTGGGCTGTGAGCTGCACAGAGAGGCTCAGCAGCTGCTGGGAGAACAGGCAGGGCATCCCAAACCAGCAAGAGGACAGGCAGGTGGGACAGGAACCATACTAGCTGTCCTGGCCTGCCCCATGAGATGCTCTCCAGCAGAGCCTTAAAAATAGCTTTGCTGCTGTTTTCCTGATTTAAATTGCAATCAAACCAGAGTCACTGGACACTTGCTGTCTCCTCTGTGGACTGAGTCAGGTGTAGGGCTGCCTCAGTTGCACTGATGGCTCATGTAGGAGTTAGCAGGGCAGAGAAAAACTCACCAACATAGTTTATTCCCTTTGGCTGACCCCAAGACTCATGAAAAATAGGACAACATTGAAAAACAAAGGTTTAAGCACCCTGGAAGTGTCACCCTCCTGCCCCCACACCAGGACAGCGCCATTGTCATCCTCAGTGGCTCCTTTGTCTCAGGGCATTGCTTGGTATCAGCTGACTGGCATTGGTGTGGCCGTGGGCATGTCACAGGTGCTCAGACCTCCCCCTCACCCCCTGTCTCCCTCTCTCTTCCCCACGCTCCCAAGGTTGGCTCCGTGGTGGCCGTGGGCTGGATCCGCTCCAAGAAAGCCGTGGACTGGCGCCTGTTCCGCAACATCTTCCTGGCCTGGTTTGTGACTGTGCCCGTGGCCGGCCTGTTCAGCGCTGGCGTGATGGCGCTGCTGATGTACGGGATCCTGCCTTACATCTGAGGAGCTTCCTCTGCTGGGAAAAGGGGAAATGGCCGAGCTACTACCCATGGGAGAAGCGTTCCCGTGAAAGAAGCAGTCGGAGAGGATCCATCTTCCATACCTAACTTCTTATCTACTGTACATAACAATGTGTCATATTGGTGACATGGTGATGTGGTGCCATTTCTTATATATTAAAGAAATATATATGCATATAGTAGGTAACAATACCTAAGTTATATCATCAGTGGGGTGAAAATAATTGCCTAGAACTTAATATTTAGTAAAATTTGTACATAGTGTATCATTTTGGTGGCTATTTTTTAATCTTTTGAAGAAGAGTATGGATTAGGAAATGTTTCTTGTCCATTTGATATAAGAAGAAGCGAGGTACAGGACTGCGTAATACATGACTTTTTTAAAGCTATTAAGATACTGGAACAAAATAAAATGTGCAGAAGTGCTTTTCATAAAATAACTTTGTTCATATCATATTGATTTTTGTGTATCATAGCGTGATGGTTATGGCTGTGTAAATACTTATGAACAGTAACTTTTAAATGGTGCATTTCCCTTATATATTTTGGATAAGAAAGTTTAGGAAGTACCAAAGAAGCAGGGGAATAGCTTGCCGATATTATGTTGTTGTCTCCACGTGTGTTGTGTTTCCCCACCTCTGATTCAACGTTGTTTCACCAAGCTCAGCCCAGTGAGGCCGGGATAGTACTGTTCATGTCTTAATGTAACTTTAAAAAAAAAAGAGCGCACACAAAAAATTAGTTCTCTTACTTAGTAGGCAGCCCATGGCTCTCCACATTAGCTGATAGTAGACTGACTTCATTTTGTGGGTTGATACTCGAATATCTCACTGCTCACTGTCTACCTTCCCCCTTCAAGTCTCAGCTCCCGGTTGCCCTGCTCTGGGTTCCTGCGGGAGGGCAGAGTGCCAGCCTCCCTCCTCCTCTCCATGCAGACACAAGCACACTCAGGTACAGGAGCGGGGCCCTGGGGCACCCCGGCGTGCAGAGCGAAGGGCAGCAGCGGGCGGGACAGGGCTCAGCCCTGGATTTGTGCCTGGAGGCAATGGGTGCCCACGGGAGTGCTGATCCATGCAGGGGAGGACGTGAGCAGGTGCTGCCTCCTCCCTGGCAAGTGCCGTGCCTGCCACAGCCAGCCAGCCTCCTGCTGTGCTCCTGCAGCAGGGACGGGACGGGAGCCTGGCCCTGTGTGGATGGAGGTTGAATGGTAACCAGCGTTTGGGATGAGGTCTTTTTCATGGCAGCTCAGGGGAAAATGGCCAGCTACATCCCCTGCGCGCCTTTGGAAAGCACATTTGAGTGAAGGTTACTGATTTATGCGTGGGAGGCAAAGGGCAGGGGGTGCCCAGAGGAGGTTGGGAATCTATTACTGTTTAAATGCTGCTAAAATTTTGATAAAATGTTCTTGGTACTCCATTGTGATTTTTCCATTGGTCATTCATACCAAATTTATAATAAAAAGATAAACAGCCCCTATAAGTGCCTCTTGCGTTTTTGGAGTGTTACTCAGCTGTAACGGGAAGGCTCCCCGGGCAGTTAAAGCCTACTCCTTGGCATCTGCCGCCCTTTGTCCTTTGTGTGCTGTGGTCAGTGGGATCAAACCCTGCTCTGTGTGGCGCTGACAAAACCTCCCTTTTCTCCTGCTGTCCTGGCAGCCCCAGAGCCCAGCCTCGCTCTGCCCGGGCTCGGCTCACAGGCGTCTCTCGGTCGAGCTTTGGGAGCTCGTGGGCTGCTTCAGACACATTCCCTGGGCACTCGCTGCCTCCAAGTGCCTCCCTCACCCTGGCTCTCTTCCTGGGGCTCTGGAAGCATCCCTATTGCCATGGCACCGTGCTGCTCGGTTTCCAACCCCTCTGAAACCCTAGAGCTGTGCTATAAATAGTGCTGGCAAATGGGTGGGATGGGTGGGCAGCAGCTGAATGACCAGAGCAGTCAGTAAATGCACAGAGAAAATTTGGGACCTGTGGAAAAGGGTGGAAGAGCTCTCCTTATCTTAGCACTTGCATAAAGAAATGCCTGCCCAGTGGCCCAGCAGCTTCCCACCTTGTTTTATCTACAGAGACAAACCAGAGTTCTCTCACTCCAGCAGTGGGGGCACAGCTGCAGCCCTGCCAGACACAGGCAGCATGCAGAGGGCTGTGCCAGCTCTGGGGGTATGTGATAATCCCCCAGCACACACAGCTGGGTGTCTGTCAACACACACATATATAAATAAAACTGCTCAGAGGGAAATGGCTGGCAAGGAAGCATCTCCAAAATATTCCTGCCCCAGCTACAATAACCCTCACTGTGGAGGGAGATGGAGAATCCAAAGCGACTTTCCTCACACCACAGAGGTGTCCTTTGACACCCCAGAGAAGCAGAATCCGCACAACTGGTGAAACAAATATGGGCACAGTTAAAACTCCCTTTGCTCTGGCAGCAATCAAAATAGGTCTATTTTCAGCTCAAGAGATATGGGGGCGGGGGGGGTTTGCATTTTTTCAGCAGCATCGGAGCTCAGTGGGGCTGGAGAGCTGAGCTTGTTCTGCCAAGGCCTATTTAACAAGCAGATGCTGATAGACCTCGACAGAGACACGGGATCTTGGCACCCTGCAGGGCTGTCCTGTCCCCTGACAGAGCTCTTCCCACCGTGGTTCACAGCCACCAGGGCTGCAGCCCTCCCGGGCAGGACGCAGGACAGCGTGGCTGTCACCAGGCAGACCTTGCTGCGTGCTGGGGAGAAGCGTGCACAGGCTGCTGGGGCTGCAGGAAAAGTGAACTCAAGAAACAGGTCAGAAGAGAGACAGAAGGCTGATGGAAATATTTATTACAAGCAGAAAGTGTTTTAGCCAAGAAAATGCAGCCTGAATTTCAGAAACCAAGGTGTCTACTGAGCCTCATAGACCAGTGGTAAATCTTTGACTCAAAGCAGCCTGAGCAGAGCCAGCTGGCAGAGTGAAGGTGCTAATAGAGTAATTACCCTCACCAACCTCTCCTCCTGCCCCCAGCTTTCACCCCACTACCAGATTTCATGGCTTGCCCTGGGAGTTGCTTTGCCTTTGCATGATGGTTGCTGGGATGGTGCTGGGACATGTCATTGCCACCAGCTCTGCTTGTGCTGCTTGGCAGAGTGCCCTGTGATGGTGAAGTTGCTGTGGCATGGTGACCTGTGCATCCTGGTCTGTCCTCTCCAGCAGAGCAGCCCTGTTTTGCCAGCTCCCTGCTGCTGGTCTCCCACCTCCCAGGTGAGTGCCCTGTGTGCTCATGACTGCTCTGACTGCCTGAACACCCCTTGGAGCAGGAGCTCTGCCCGTGCCGCGGGCACTGAGGTTTGTTCTGGAGCTGGTCACTAAGTGCTCCTCGTGGGGACATGTGAGGTGAGAGAGGCCAGGAGATGCACTGGGGAGGTGCATGGGGCAGGACAAAGCAAAGGCACAGGGCCCGTTGTTTGTGGTAGAGAGACCTGGCTTGCTTTGAGAGATATCCTACCCCAGGCCTGGGAGCTAGGTACTCCTGCGCTGCAAGATGGTGCTGATGGACAGATCCACATTTTTGGAGGATGGAAGAGTGTTTGAATTAGTGCCCCATGCTTTTACTTCTCTAGAGAAGGTATATAATGGGGAAAGTGATTTATTCTGGTTTTGGGTTTCTTTTTTTAAAGTTTAAGGACCCTTGGTTTTGTGTTCCTGCTTTTGTGGAGCTTGCTTTAGTGACACTAATGATTGGTTTGATGGAGCATTGACTCCACCTGCTGGTTACCAAAAAGAAGTCTGAACTGGAGTAAGATTTTTATTGCCAATGTGAAGCTTTGTGAGCCTCCTTTTTCTAAGCAGTAAAGCAAAGCAGAAATGAATTACACGTAACAAAAATGTGGACTGTGCTCTTTCCAGGTGAAAATTGTAAATACAAATATTTAGTTATTTGTAATTTAGTTATCATAAATAACTAAATCTTGCACGCTCAGTTTAATTTCCAATATCTTAGGTTCTAGGAGAAAAAAGTATTACTGTTGCACTGAATTAAATTACATTTTCATCCTGATTGATACAAGACGATTTTTCTTCTACTTGTCTTGCAAAAGTAACCAGTATGTCACTTGAGTTCTTAAAACTAGACTTTTTTTTTAGCATCACTGAACTTCTGCAGTGATGCTATTTTAGCACTGATGAGCAAACACTTGGTCCAGGGGTAGCATTGGTCTGAAAGATTTTATAAGCATATTATACCACTTATTCAACTAATTGCAGTTTTCAAAGGGGTATTATTTTTCCAAAGTGAAATAATATTTTTAACTTGAACAAATATGCTGTGCTGCTGCCAGCTTTCAAGTGCAGAGGTTTTTTCTGTGAGAAGGTGAATGCAAATAACAAAAGCTTGTTTCCTTCCTTAACTGTAACCAGCTTCAAAACAAAGTCAGAGCCTGGAAACCAAACACAAACAATGTCTGAGTTTCGTGGCTCCTTGCATCTCTCCCAGCTGACAATAAACATCCAACTTCAGGAAGATGACTTCTCATCTGATAAACCCTAAGTTCAAGGATGTGACATGTGCTACTGCAGTGCAAATATTTACTGTAGATCATTATTCATTGCCGTGCTTCAGGAAGAGAAAAAGTAGTGGCAGGTGTCCCACTGATGGCCAGTCCTCTTCATTGCCCAGTTGCAGCCAGCCCCTGGATGGATCTTCCCACATTTTGGCACAGTGCATGCCAGTGCCTTTGCTGGGAGCAGCTCGTGCAGCTTACAGAATTGCTGCTGAAGAGCTTGTTCCTGCTCTGTCATTGTAAGTTCAGCTGGGGTTCACTGCCTCTGGAAGCTGACTTCATTCCCCAACTAGGGATACCCCACCAGTCCATATCCTTCCCCTGGCACAAAGGGAGAAGATGCTTGTACCTGCAGATCAAGTTGCCAGTGTCAGGGAAAGGTGAGGAGGGTGTAGTACACTGCTCTTATGTGAAACAGGGAGATGGCTTTGAGTGGAAAGCAATAAAGCATTTTTGGATGCTACTAAAACTACTTTCTGACTGTGAGAGGATTTATCATCTTTTTTGCTGGAGGGGAAAAAATATAGGAAGGTTAATCTGAAAATGTTACCTTGCTATCTTGATATACTTTGTAATGGATGATCTTCTCTTGATCTTGCAAGACAGTGTTTAGAATCCTTTTAATTCCTATGGAAAACAGGCACACCTGGAACTGCCCAAAGTTTCTGGTCTGAATAATTTTCTGTATGCCTGATTCTTCCACTCATTCTTGCTTCTCATGGAATCCTGGTGATCTCTGTAATGGAAATTGCATGTGACATGTCTTTCACACTCATGGGCTTATCAAGGTGAAGCTGACAATTCCTCTCTTCTCAGTCTCTGACTTTGCATGACAACCTGCAGTAACTCTTGGCTGCTGTCTGACAGATGACTGCTTCTGTTTCCCGTGGGAGCAGAGATGCTTTGTTGCACTGATAAAGTGCCTGTCAGTGCTGGGGTCAAGTGCTGCTCAAAATACACCAAAACCAATGTGGAACTGGCACAAGAAATTATGAAAGGGAGAAAGAGAACTTGAGGCTGGACCCAAGGACCATGAAGAGCTTGGTCACTTTATGGGGACAATGTCACAAATTCAATTCTGTGGAAAAACTTTGGATGGCAGACAAAGGTGAATGCACCTGGATTTTTAGGTCACAGTCATGTGTTGCTTTTGCTGCTTTCCAAAGCTTTAGATGTTTTTTTCCTGAGCACTTAGAACAATTTGGATGCAGAAATCAGTGACCCAAATCTTTGAGACAACAGTTCAAGAGCTACATTATGTAAAGGTCAGCTAAAAACATTTTCATATATTTGGGTTAACGTTTTTAAGCACTGCAGAAAGAGGTTAGAAGGCTTTATCAACTTGCAGGCTGTTCTCTTCCACAAAACACTGTCCTTCCTATTCCTATCTCAGATAATGTTCATTAAGGCAGTTTCCCTTCCTTTATGGAGGCTGGAGTAAATCCTTTAGATATTTTCTGAAGAAAATCTCCTCGATTCACATTATTTGTCATATGTATTATGGCAAAGACTTCTTACTTGTTTGCTTCATCCTTTCATTTCAGATAGTGTGCATCAAATAAAGATATTTCCTTTGTTATTGAAAATTACTCCAGATCCCCTTTGCACCAGAATGTACAGAGACAAAATTTTCTAATTTGGAAGAACCAGTAACAAATATGAGCAATTTGCAGATGGTGTTGATAAAGAGCACTAGTATCAGGATAAACAGAAAGGATAGAAATACATGAGGTGGGAAGGGCATACTAACAATACCAAAATAGCCTTCAGAAATCAAGAGGTTATGGCTGAGACAAATAATGGCAGAAACACAAGCTGCTGATCCAAAACCAGAAGAGGAGCATTGCTACAGAGCTGCTAATGGCCTTCCTCAAAATTCACCAGGTTTGAGGGGCCTGTTAGAGTACATTCAGCTGGCAATCTGTTGGTTTTATTCTCATGCCAACATTAGCTCTAGGGCAGAGGTGGCCTCTGACTTTTCAGATGATGGGGCATAGCGAGATAGTCACAGAGCAAACTGAGCAGTCTTGCTCCTGCCCTCGTTATCCTCCAAGCCACCAGGGTGCTTGCTCTTACTCTGCTCAGCCAGTTTCAGAAGCAGCACTCAAGGACCAAATTTCCACTTAATTTAATTGAGAAAATTGCTGTAGGGCTTTTCTGCTATCATTCTTTAGCGGCTATTTTTCCTGAAGCTGTAATTATCACAGGCAATGCCATTCAGTTGGTAATGGAGGAAGTCAGGACAGGAAATGCTTCAAAAGCTCTCTCCAAGACGTTGAAGTTCAGATACAGCTTGTTTACATCCTCCATTAAGGTTCTGCATATAAAGAGCTAATAAATATTATAGTACATTTTTCACAAAGTCATAAAATCCATCAGACCAGCAAGTTGTTCTACCTGGTCTGTAACCATCCGCAGCATTTGCTGATGTATTGATAACCCTCCAGCGGTAGCTGGCAAATGTGATAACTTAGATGACCTTTAAGGGCCCTTCCAACCCAAAATATTCCATGATAACAATTTGCACTCTTATATGGCCCATTGGAGTTTGTTTCTTTGATATGTAGTTGGGTCTTAATTATATTACTTGGAGGACAGAAATTAATTTCTATTTACAGATTAGTAACAAATGCAATTGACAAATCTGCTTAAAACCTTCTGATAGAGAAAGCGGGGGGCAAGGAAAGTTTCTCATCCTTGGGAAGCAAGTCTCAGTAAAGCAATGACAAATTTCTTACCAAATCAACTGAAATAAAACCCCTAATTATCCAGGTACGATATGGGATAAAAATTGCAAAATACAGGGCTTTTTTTTGTATAATTATTTTGTACACCCTACTTATTTTTACTCAATACTCCAGTGTTGGATGCTTTAATCAATTAAACAGGTATGTTCATGATGCAGAAGAAACTAAGTGGAACAACTTTGGGCAGGATGTGCTGGTTTATTTGTGCTGCCTTCAGCCTGCAGTGTGCTAATGCAAGTGTGCCATCAGGTGGTACAGAAAGAAAGAACTTTGCAAAGCACTGGGCCTCCAGCTCAAGCCTGTTAAACAGGGGAGACCAGGTGTCCACTAAAATGCCTCATTTTCATCCACCAAAAACGAGTGACAGCTATTGATGTGCCACCATAACACTAATGGGAAAGAGCTCTATGGCTGAGCTTACTGGAGCTGTAGCTGCAGGGACAAATGTCCATGGATTCAGCAGGCTTTGAGGCTCTTAGGCTTGTATAACAGTTTAGCCTTTTTAGACTCTGCCAAAGACACGAATTACCATGGAGAGAGGTGTGTGTCCCACCTGACAGAACCAACAGCTCCCTAATGAGCCTTCTGAGGAGCATCAGGACCTGTTCCTGCAGATGATACTGATTTAAATTCAGCTCAGTTCAACCCAGAAGGGAAGCTGCAGCTGGAACATGCTGGTAGTGCATGGTTGGTGGAAACCTGTACACATCTATGGGGACACCAGGAGATCCTCCATCCTCCCCCTTGCATTGCTTCCAGCCATGCCAGAGCAGGTGAATTTGGCTCAGAAATGTCAGATTTGGGTCAGGGATATAAAAGGACTCAGCCAGGCTGTGCTAGTTGGTCTGGAGTTTGCTGCTAGTGGAGTTGTGTCAAATAAGGGCTGGAGCCAGTGTTGGAAGCAGAAGTCCCAGTGGCAGAGCAGCAGCAGGATGGACACTGCCTGCCTCTCTTCACTGCCTTAGAAATGATGAAGTTGGCTTAGATGAGATTTTAATTGAATTTACATTTTCCTTCCATCTGCCCTCAGGCAACTAGTAAGGCTTTTCCAAACTGGCTAGGTTTAGGGCTTAGAAACAGTAAGTTGTGATTTTTGAGGGGGCTTGAGAAACAAAAGAAGCCCTGTGTTTCACAAATTTGAAACCAGACTCATCTGGAGCAGTTTAAGGTTTTGAAAACTGATATCAAGTACTGTTTTACTTCTTTGAAAAACTATCCTGAAGTCCTGCATTGTTGGGGCTTGGAAACTAGCAAATTTGGGCAGTTTTGGGATTAGCAAATTGGAGACCAAGTTCTGCACTGTTGAGCTTGGAAACAGACACCAAGTCATGTGTTTTTCTGGGGACTTGGAACTAGACTCATTTGGCCAACTTGGAGGCCAAAAAACTGAGGCTAAATCCTGTGGTTTGAGAATTGGGGATTAACTGGTGCAGCTTTGGGGCTTGAAAGGAGGTTCATTTGGTCAAATCTGGGGCTTGGAACACAGGAGACCAAGTCCTGTGCTGCTGTGCTCAGAAGCAGAGACAGAGCCCAGTGCTGGGACACAGCTGGTGAGAGCCTGGTGCTGGTAGTGCCAAGTTTTTGGGTTTGATCCCTGTGTGGGCCACTCACTGAAGAGCTGGACTCCACAATCCTTGCAGGTCCCTTCCAACAGAGAATATTCTGTGATTCTGCTTTGGGTCTGGAACCAGGACCATGCTGCTGTTCCCAGGCTGGCAGCAGAGTCCTGACCCTGTGTGTTTGGGCTCAGCCCTGAGGTTCCCTGGCTGATCCTGGGGAGGTCTGGGGGCAAAAGAAAGTTCCCAAGCCTCCACACAGCCCAGTGCCAGCACTGCTCCAATGGCTGGAGGAGTGGGGGGCTCAGGGCAGGCCTGAATCCTGGCAGCTGCTGCCTTCCCCAATCCCTTTGTCATCATCATCATTGTCCCCCTACCCTGGACCTTGTGGTGCTGCACTGGGGAGAAGAAACCATGTTGGGAGGAGGGAGCCTGGTGGTAGGAGGGATAACTGGCCAAAAATATCCCAGAAGGTTATTAAACTGTTAAATAGAGCAGTTAGGTGAGGAGATCAGCTGGACAATTTCCTGGAATGTGGTGCTTCAGGGACTCCCACACTGTCACCATCATATTTTCTGAAAAATCCTCTTTGCCCCGGATTCTTCTCCTGGGAAGTTGAGAAGCCTCAGAGAAGAATGAAAACAAGAATTATCTGATTGCTTCTCCTGGCTTTGCTGCTTTGGAATATGGTTGGAAATTGTTTATCCAACAGGTGGTTGTTTGATTGGTTTCATGTGAATTGTTTTTACTTAATGACCAATCACTGTCCAGCTGTGTTGGGACTCTGAGGAGTCAGTCACAGGTTTTTCATTAGTATCTTGTTAAGCCTTCAGTAAGTATCCTTTCTCTATTCTTTAGTATAGTTTTAGCATAGCATTCTTTAATATAATATAAGTACATATAATATCATATCATAAAAATAATAAATTAACCTTTCAAGAACATGGAGTCAGATTCATAAATACCTCTTTAGTCCTGGGGACCCAGCAAATACCACTGCCATACACTGCTCTGATTCCCTGCTGGTTTTCATGAGGCAGTGGTGGTGGTGGTGAATTCTTGTGTGTGTGTCATCCTTCCCTGCAGCCCCAGGGTTCCACACAGACAGGTCACTGGGCAACAGAGCCCTGCCACAAAGTGTATGTCATTAAAAAAACCTGTCCTTATGGAATCTGGGCTGAGACAAATATCTTGTTCTTTATGCCTAGGACTTTTATGAACAATTTTAAATGAGGTAAAGATTTTTCAATGGAACAGGAATTACTCGTCTTTACACCTTTTCCAGTTAGTAAATATTAAACTCTAAGAAATAAGTATTCTCTTAGAAATGGCTTGGCAACACGTCTCCTTTCAAAAGAGCCACAGAAATGCAAATTTGAGGATGGGTTTGATTTTTTTGTCCTGCCTGATTCACTTCGAAGACGAAAAGAAATCCTGCCAGCCATACTCAGTTGTCTTTTGTAGCATTCGCTGGGGGGCAGCAGTGATGGCAGATGTGATTAACGAAAATGATGTCAATTAGTTTCACCTTTATATAAACAAACGGTCCACTTAGGTTAAGCCCTCAAGCTCCTGGAAAGCTCTGTGCTATTTCCATCGCAGCATCTGGACTCCCCTGAGATGGTAACAGAGCTCAGCACACAGTGCTGCAGCCACAGCAGCGATGACTTTTTAGCAACACACTGAGGTGGGACAGACCAGCAGCAGTGAACATCACCTGTCTCTTCAGTCGGCTGTGGCAGACTTTGTTTTACTTCATGTTGTACCTGCCAGCACCATTTCTTCATTTATCTCAGTCGCATCCCACAGGCTGATATTCGAGGGTGTGCAGCTTTACCTAACAGTGCATCTTGGAATTCAAGCTTGTTTTTGAGCAAGAACTGTGTCTTTGAATGAGGCTCCCACGTGAAAGATAATGACTTACCCACTAGTGCACTAAAACACTTAAATATCAATTCTAGGTGCTCCCACTGGGCAACCTGAAAGTGCCAACATCATGGGATGCAGTGATCATGGGATCAAGAGCTGTTGGATGCTTGGGAGCACTTTCCTACTGGCAGATGCCCAGGCAGGCAGAGTTCTGGCTGTGCATGCCCAGTAGGTTCAGCAGCTGAGTGGGAATTTTCTTGTGGGATTGTTGGGGAAAATACACACCAGTCAAAAACCATGTTTTTCTTACTGGAACTGAGACCAATAATTTGTTACTGAGCTGAGTTCAGACTGGTCACTGACATTTTCCCACATTCTGAAATGACTGCCTGAAGTGTGGGCCTCCAACAGAAGTGGGAAACCAGAATGGGAAAGTGTGAGACTGGATCTCTGCAGGGCCATGCTTGGTTCATCTCGGCCCCCAAATACAACCACTCTGTACCTCCCCAAGAAAATCACTGTTTTCAACCCTTTTTTCATTTCTTACAACAGGATTTTGCAGCATCAGATGCACAGAAGTTTGCAGGTACTAACTGAAAACAAATAATACCATATGCTGCCTTTGTGCTAGTAAACTCTGCCCCATGGGAGATCCCTGATCCTGTGTTGGCATCTGATAACGTATCAGATAAGTTGCTGGGATGGAGATTTCTTAAATGCCATTTTTCCTCTGTGTTTTCTTCAGGCACAAGGAAGGTATGTACATGCTTTTAAAGAGACATAATATGTTTTAACCACACCCACCAACAGGCTTGGAGTTCAGGTCTGCACCACTGTGGTATGTTTTCCAGGGAACTTTGCACTTTGAAGAGCACATTGTAGTAATGGAAAATTATTATATGCAGGTTGAAGCAGCATAAACTTGCTGGTCTTGCAATGTCATTCCACATTAGCATAGCTCTGATATTCCCTTAAATGATGTTCCCTTTTATTTTTGCCCTTCTTCCTTTCACCTTTACAGAACAGGAGACAGTCACCTTCAACAGAGGAAAGGAGAAATTAATCCAAGCTATATGAAAAATTTAACCAGAGTTGTAATCTTTGGGCTATCCCTTTTTTTAAAGCTGATTTCAGCTCTATGTTTTCTGCATTTTTTGGCTCACTGGATGAAGAAGTACATTGAGCAATATCAATGTCACCTGTGGCACGTGTTCTGCGGATCAGGGCTTTCCTGGCTGCGTTTGAGTCATCTTGTCCAGCTGCAGCAGGCACACAGCAATCCCAGAGGTGATGGCAGTTGTGGTTTTCCTGCTGGCTTGGTTAGCCTGGAGTCCTGAGCCCCAGCTGGAAAGGCTTCCCTGTGCCCTGGCTCCTGTGGGAGGCTGTGCCTGCCCAGGCACCCGTTGCTGCTGAGCCGCACATGGAAAGGCAGGAAGTGCTGTAGCTCTTGAGCAATTTCTGTTACCCTGGGAAGGGAAGTGCTGCTCACATCACTGGCCACCAGATTATCAGTTTTTGTGGTCACAAGCAATTAAATGTCCAGCCCAGGGTGCTGGGGGCACATTGCTAAAATGTATGGTTTATTGAGCAAACCAATGTGTGGTTTATTGAGCAAAAACAGTTAGCAAATGCAAGCAAGCAGAATTTGGCAATAACTGAAGAACACAGCTGAAGGTAGCTCCTTTCTTCCACTTCAACGGTCTAACACAGACCATTATCAGCTGGGTGGTTCAGTAGGAAATAATATCACTTCTGCCTCCAACCTGGAGACATCAGATACTTGGAAACAGAACAGTATGAAGCAAATATAATCTGTGTTATCTCAGACATGAATCTTTCAGTTAAACCAGGCACAGTCGGAGCAAAGACAAGTTTAGATCATCTCTGCGACCTACACGGCAATGTGCTCACAATCAAAACAGGAAATGAGCAAAAAGGCAATCTCTGCAGAGGACTTAAAAGGGGTCCCTTGCACTGATGTTTCTGGAAGAGGGCAAGTGAAATAGCTTTTATTTGTAGCTAAACCAGAGAACTGGAAGAAATTTTGCTTCAGAGGCAGAATCTGGTCTTCTACTCTTGCAGAAAACCATCCCATAGCAACTCATTTAGAAACAACCAGGCTTTATCCTAAAAACTCTTTCCAGTTCTTGTTGTCACTGATGTAAATCTTGCAGAGTCTTACTCAAATGAAGGTTTTGCCTAATATGTGGACTGAAGTTACTAACAGTTTTTACCTAACTCCCCTGCAGCCAGCATTACCCTTTCACTTATGCTTTGCCCCATGACTTCATTTTACATTTACAAACAAGCCACCTTCCATTAAGATTTTAATGAAAATGTTTGAAAATTTCTGTACCACATTATATTAAAAATAAGATTAAAAAAAAAATCAATGCAATGCTACGGCTTGTTACATGTCTAGTAAAAATATATCCAGAACATCCTAGGATTATTTTTTTCTGACAGCCACATCTTATTCTTGGCTCCTGTTCATCCAGTGTGCAACTGAAGCTCCAGCTATCCTCTGTCCCTTTCAAGAGATGAGCTCTTAGGGTGCCTTTTCATGAATTCAGAGCTATATGATCTTGCACATCATACTATTGTAAATTTACTTCTCCCTTTTAATATAACTCCAGCCCTTAATGTTGAGGCATTTTGCATAATCCTTCCCATTGCTTTTGTAAGTTTCTTACATGCCTAATTCTTGTGCTGCCATCACTATTAAAAATATGAACAAGGTAGCTGTACAAGACCCCACTGTGAAGAGTTCTCCTGTAAAACTTATTCCAGTCTGACAGCTTTTCTTCATTTCCCTTGTCTCAGTTGAAGTTTGATTACACTTTTCTTCCTCTGTTGTTTAAATACCTTACTGATTTAGAGATTGGCTACGTCTGCTGCATCAGCCCTGGCTCTGAAATCAGTTATCAAAAGTATATGGCTCTAAGAAATAAATTCTATGGCTCTAAGAAATAAATTAATGGGGGTTTTTTGTATAGTTTTGTGCAGAGGGGTAAGTTTTCTGGTATGGAAATAGGCAGCCTCAAGTAAGCAATTTTAGGATAGTGCAGCAGTTTCCTGCTAACTTTAAGGAGTCTGGGCTTCAGGTGCTCCATTTAACAATTTCACTGTTCAAAAGGCAAAATAGGAAACCCAAGCAAAAGCTGCAACTGTACTAAACTTCCTGGAAAATACAGGAAAAGGCTTAAAACTATTTTTATTTAATTTTTTAAAGGAGAAGGCTCGCCTATGAAAGTATCAAAGGCTTAAGAAAAGCTGAGTTTGCTGAAGATCAACTCAAAAGTAAGCCACGAGGCACATAAATAATTTAAATTCTTTTTTCCCTCTCTGCACAAGTTAATGCTACTGCAGAGCTTGGTTCTTGCTTTGCCCTTACCCACAAAGAAGCAGGAAGTCCCACTCAAGAACAGAAATAACATGCTAAAGCAGAAACATGCTTTACCATGTTGAGAGTCCAAAAGTATTCAAAAAAAGCTTTGCAGTAGGCAATTTTTGGAGACAATAGTGATTGAACTGATGCAGAGAGGGTACTATAAAGGACTGCTACAAAAGAGTTTCTCAGCACCAGGACACATTTGCAGTTTGGCTCACACATGTCCAAGCTGTACATTGCTGGGAAGAGCTGGAGATCTCTTGAGTGACTGAACACAAACCAAATAAAAGCTCAATTTAATTAAACAACCAACAGCTCTTCAGGCTGTCTGAAACTCAGGAGTCAGTCCTAGGCAGTTGCCTACAGCTGATTCTGTTGTAAACTGGCACCTAAGGACCTGCTGGCTTCCTGATGTTGATGCCTTTGAGTGCTGAGCACCCCTTTGTGACCCTGAAGGGAATTTGATAGCTCCTTCCCATCTTCATGCGAGCTTTAGTTTTGTGTCTGAGAGACAATTTTCCAGAGCAGCATGTTATGTGACTGATGAAGAGAGAAGTGCAGAGCCCCCTCCTTACTGTGGGGCTGGAGAACAGAAAGGGAGCCAGGAGAGTGCCAGGCACAGCTCAAGGAAGGAGGCCCCTGCACAGATCCTTAAGATGAAAGAACTATGTTTCAAGACATGAGATTCTATGGAAATTAAGGTACTGTGTGCAGTGTGTGAAGACATTTTAAGCTGGGTTTTGTAGCATCAGCCTTCTAAATAATACAGTAGTTTCATTTATGTGTGTATTATTGGTAGCAGAATATGAAGAGGACACTCCTGAAAGAAACAAATCAAATATTTAATAATTTTTTTACTGTGACAGCTCGTTGTCCAGCTGGGAAGGTAACAGATATTACATACCTGTGATCTGCAATGCTACAGTGGTTTTACAAATTTCTGCTTTTAGTAAAGTCATTGAAGCAGGAAGAGATAACAAAGATAATCATCCCAATGTAAGGCTCTATTAACTGTGAAATTTTTCCGTGGAATGCTTCAGTGCTTTATTACAGTAATGACGGCATGGACCCCTGTGCCTGTATACATTTTTCATGCAGTAAACTCCATTTCTTTTCCTCACGATAAAGTGCTTTTGAATTCAGCAAGTAAAAAATGTTGATTCAGCAACACACAGAGAACACCCACACACATTCAGCTGGCATGGTATCTGCTGAAACACAGCCACCACAAGGAAATAGGCTATGGCACAGCTCTTCAGGCAACTGCTAGGACATATGGAAACCCCAGGGTGTCCTAGGAAGTGAAATGGGAAGACTCATATTTAAAGACTCCCTGTGTTTTCATTTTACAAAAGAATAGTTCAAATGTCACCTCTTAATTTGAGAAATAAACTATTCTATGTACTCCTTACAAAAAGCCCCAAAGGAGAAAATCAGAAACCCACCCTTAGTTTGTTTTTAAAGCTCAGAGCCTGTTCTATTTTAGTCCATGCAAACATGCACTTGGCAGAGGATCCCACCTAAACCATCAGTCAGAAATCTAGGCAAATGCTTTACACTCCCAGAGAGAGCCAGAGTTATCCTTGCCCATGCAAGGAGGGGCAGCACGTGCCTGCCCTGTGCAAGGTCACTGGGGATGCAGGTGACTCCTGTCGCAAACCACGTTATCCCTCACAACAGTGCTGCCATCAAACAGCCCTGATGGATTTCTTCCTAGGGCGCCAAAAAGCCAGGATGCAGGTGTGCTTCAAACCCACCATGGAATGAGCCTTGCTGGAAACACACCTTGGGCCCCAGGCTGGCACAGGGCAACACAAGGATATTTTTTTGGGCAGGGCTAGAAATCTCCTGTCAACAGCAGCATCTAACAAGCTTTCAGCTCATTATGAGTGACAATGGGTTGAATGAAAACACAGATCAAAAATGGCAAGATGGAGAATGTTAGAGCTCAGAAGATAAAAATTAACTCTAGTATTCATTGACAACAAACATGGAAAAAACCCAAACACCAGGAATGCAGGAAATAAATCATTAACAGTGCTGAAAGTTACGGGAATAAATGATTCGACTACTTCCACTGTTTCATGGAAAACTCCAAAAAAACCTTTGCATCTTATCAGATCCCATGACAGTTAAACATCTTATTTCTGGCACACATCTTCATGACTTTGTGTTACAGGGAAGGTTACTGAAGGTTGAAAACTCCCTTTGAATCCTCACAGTGATTTTGCAGCTTTCAGCTTTCTGAAAAAGTCCCCAGGGCTGAATTCAAGTTGGAATGGAAGGCACATCTGCCACACCCCAGTACAACTCTTTGCCCTGCTCTAACTGCTCTTGTCCTCTTATTCTTCTTTAATAATTCATCCAGAACCCCCTCGCTGCAAAATCACTGTGAAGACTCAAAGGGAGTTTTCAGCAGCAGGTCCCAGTAAGCTCAGTCACAAACCTGCTTTTAAATGCTACTCATCAAAACAAGTAAAAAGAAACAACACATTTGATACAGGAGCAGAGATGACTCTGAATTAAATAGATTCTGAGCTTCCCCAGAGAACTCTGAAACACTTAGGAAGGAAAAGTCAGCCTGCACTACTTCTAAACAGGAAGCAAGTGCCTTTTAAGTGGGAATTGCTAAACTTTTCTCTTTTTTTTTCCTCTAGTGTCTGTATTACACAG
The DNA here is from genome assembly GCF_000277835.1 of Geospiza fortis. NCBI lineage: Eukaryota > Metazoa > Chordata > Aves > Passeriformes > Thraupidae > Geospiza > Geospiza fortis. The sequence continues at coordinate 12,220,505 of NW_005054304.1, forward strand.
GAATTTGAGGGGCAAAAAGAAAGGTGGCAATCAAGAAAGAAGGTTCAGAAAAGGTGGGAGAGGGGTAACATCAAAAAGGATCTGTGCTGCCACTCTCAGAACTTAAGTGGAGGACATTAGAATGCACTGAATTTACTTTTTTTAGTAACAAAGGAAGAACAGAGTATTAATGGCAGAACAGTTACTCATGAAGACCTCAATTCCATTTTATAGGATCTTTAGCTCCGTTTCCAAAGTTCTTTGGGAAACATTGTCATTATAACACATGGCTTAGTCTCCTGGGAAACTGGAGCAAAGCCACCAGAGCACAAGCAAATTAGATTAATCTCCAGTCTTAACTGTACTTTAACCCCCCTCCCCTGCAGCTGGTAAAGCTCAGCTGACAAGATAGGCACATCTTAACAACAAGGCTCAAAACACTAAATTGTCCAACAGTCCCACTACCACTGAGGTATATCCAAAACAAGCAATAGAGGCTCCCCAAAGTGTGTTCGGTTTTCTTTCTTGGAAAAAAAAGAAAAAAGAAAAAAAAAAAAAGCTAAGCTCATTCATTAGAACAAGAAAAAAATAGATATTCTGAAGGAAAAGTAAAAAATACAATTGCAATTTGCATGTATGTGTTGAATACCCTGTTAACTAAGAGCCAAGTTAAACTCTATTGCTAACAGAGCTCAGTCAAATACTGTCTTATCTCTCTAATCACAAACTGAATGAAAAAAACAGGGAAGCAAAATGAAAAAAAAAATTACTCAAACAATTGCATGCCGTTGGTTCTCTTATCTACAAAGCACCAAAAGTCGACTCAAAGCTGTTAATTTTTTTCCCCTTTCTGCATCAGAAGATTCAGAGGCATAGAAATGTTTGTTGCCTCAGTAAAACTGCATCATCACGATTTTCCTAATCCTATTAGATGAGGACATGACTGTGGGATGCCAGGCAGTATTTCCACTCTTAGCAGGAAGCAGAGGACAGCAATGTGGGTGCCCAGCTCTGTGGAGTCTGTTCAGCAGCACAGAACAAGCTCAGAGAAACGCCAGAGGAAATCAGGTACTTGGCTAATGCAAGCTCTCATTCAGCACCTAACAAGATGCATAAATACAGAAAGTGACAGCAAAGGAAATGCCAAAAACCTGCTTGAAGGCTTTGTAACACCAGCCAGCTAGCATTAAAGACACATCAGTCTCACCCTGTGACCTGCCATTCCATATTCACAGGTTACCTTCAGCCCCACCAGTCACACCTATTGATAGAGGAGTGATTTTCAATAATTTTGGACTGATATTGCCAGCTTTTAGAATGGACATGAATGAAAAAATGGTTTAAAGCAATAAACAGGTAAAATATTCAACATGAAGATTGAATAAGCCAAAGCACTGACTCAAGTTTCATTCAAGTCAAGAGGAGACTTCCTGCTACAGACCAGGATTTTGGCTGACAAAGAATTTTCCTTAATTAAAAACTCACTTCCTTGCTACAGACTTCTTGCACCTAGGTAGTTTGTTCCAGCTAGCTTGAGGAAGATTGCTACAATAAACCCCAGCCAATTAACTTGTGAACTAGGACAGAAGAATGGTCACTTTCTACCCCTCATTCTGGACAGTATGCAAATCCATCTACCTTGTACATTCATCCCCTATACATCAGTCAGCATCTTTTTCCTCTGAAAGGAAGCCCTTAGCAGTGTGCCAGAGACTAATTTGGCTCCCTTCTCATAGATATTAATTAAACCCTCATCCAAATGAGGACTGGAAGATGAGCCCTTTCCCCTTGTAATGTTTTAAAATGCAATTAAGAGTAAATGGTACAATGCCTAGACACACACAGATGGGTTCCAGAAGCAGAACAATTTGCCACAAGCAACATTCATTCCAAACACAAGGTGATGGCACCAGGACAAGCCAAGAAAGAACGGGGCTTAATTAAATTTCATTAGAAGAACATAAAATCTTGACACAGCACTCAGTAACAGCTCTGTCTCAAACACTGCCTGAGCAAATCCCTTGGACTGCGGTATAACAGTCCTTCCCCTTCCATAACACTTGGACTCCAGGTATTTCAACAGTACTGGCAGCCTGCTGTACCCTGGGAAGGAGACAGTGACCCTGAGGCGGCAGCAAGAGCAGCTCCTGTCACCAGGAGGGCTTTAACCCAGCCACACCCCTCCTGCCACTTCAGGGGAAAATGAGGATGTGTAGTTCTCAGAAAATTGGGAAAACCATATATTATCACAGCAGCTTCACTTTTGTACTAATTAGAAAATACATATATAGGCTGGGGAGAGATAAAGACTTGTGACAAGTGCATACAAGATACAAATATTATCTGGATAGGACAAGACCAGAATTTGAAAACACCAGAAGCTTGCATGGAAGTTAAAACTCACTATTATTAGTCCGATTCCCCTTTCCCATTCCCTTTGGTTCCTCTGTGAAAAACAGAGCTGGTGAAAGCTTTGTTTTCTGGAGTGAGATTCCTCCAGCAGAAGGAACACTGATGATTTTATATGCCTTCAGAGATTTTCCTGGAAGCAACCAAGGCACTGGCAGGAGTCAAGGGAAGCTACAAGTCCACCTGCCTGTATAAGCTTGAAACAACCCTAAGCCACGTGCTGCTTGACCTGCCTATTCTCTAAATCCTGGTGCCAGCCTCCCAACAGCTCCTTACCCTCCACACCTGCAATGCTCTCTTTGGTGATTGCAAACCACAGTTTGGTAACCATCATCTAAACCAGCAGATAAGCACTGCAAAAAAGAAGTGATTGACCAGCATACACACAATTTTTGAAAATCCTCTATTTTTTTCCCCTCTGGTGCTAAGCAGGCACACAGCAAAACAAACAAAACACCAATCTGAAAATAGATTTTCTGTGTAGCTGGCTTTAAATAAGACTGAGTGATGAAAAAGCCTGAACCCATGGCACAGAGAAAGACTGTTCAAAGTGAACACCCCTAGAGAAGGAAATGCCAGAGTTAAAGAAGGAATGGACAAAGCAGATAAAGCTGTCAGTTCTGGCAGAGGAGAGAGGCTAAGAAGTTCCTAAACCCTAGAGTAAAGCCCTGGATGGAAAGAATCAGAGTCAAAGCCAGGCTGTTCTGAATTTGCATGCACCCTATAAAAGGCCTGACAAAGATACTTTAACTGAAAACCTGAAGGCTTGAATTTATTCAGGAATGAACCTTGTTTCTTTTGTGCACATTAAATAAGAGTTCAAAGGACCAAAATTCAACTTTGCTACTTTGAAAAAAAAATAAACTCCTTAACTCACTGGGCATCCTGAGCAACACAGGTAGATTGAATTGTCTGCTGGATGTGGCAGAATGAACACCTTTCTGACCTGCAGAAGCAAACCAAAACAACAGCTTGAAGTAGATTTGTTTTGAACCACATAATGTTCTATGTGTATCTAAAAAAAAAAACCAACTGAAAACACCCAAACCTTTCTGTGGTACAGCAATTGTCACTTCAAAGGATTTTCCACACCCCTGACTACCTCTGGTTCCCTTCAGAGGCTGCTCTGGATGCAAAATAGATATCTTGTGAAATAAAAGCTACTTTACACCATAACGTTGCCATTATTTGTAAACATCTAGCTCTACTATTTATTTTCTTCTAGTTTAGCATAACTTGCTGCATACAACCATTGAGACCTGATGCAGTCTATTCAGCTCTTGTAGTGCAGATTTTTCTCCACCAGCTGCAAGTTAACTGATTTCAGTGGATACCCGAACGCTGCCCTATTTTATCTGGGCCTATCATGACATTTTGAAAGGACTCAAGTAACTCTGAACAAAGCACCACAAATAATTCATAGATCTCATTGATGGAAATACTTTTTATTAGAAAGAGTAACAAAGTGCTTCCCCCATTGGACTCATTCAATACAGAGATTTTAAGAAATAAGATTTTTCCTTTTTTACGGACAGTTTTGATGCGATGGTGTTCAGCGCAAACAGGGTTCTCCAAGA
>NW_005054304.1:12224490-12226226 GCF_000277835.1 Geospiza fortis
GCACTGAAGAGTCCATCCCTTAAAAAATGGAGGTTATGTGAAACGCTTGTAATGTGTAAAACACTGGCCAACAGGAAATATATTATTTGTTGTTGTTTAACACAGATCTAAGGGACATAATTCTTTCCTACAGTCCGACACACAGATGCATAAAGGTGCTTTCAGTTCCATCAATAATAATAATAATATGTAACAGCATAAATAACATTATCAATTTTTACTATATAGACAACTGGGAAATTGCCATTTTTTTCTTTTTAAAATTTAACCTCCTGCTTTTTTAGCTAGGGACATCCTTTGAACATTTGGTGCTTCCTCTGCCTTCCTACTATGTCTGGATGGAATAAAGAACACAAGCAAGGACTGTTCACCCATTTCCCCCTCACTTTTGGCACACATTTATGATCAGATTTCTTTGGACACATATATGCACTGCTTCACCGCATTCCACTTTCCACTCTTTATGTCTGATTCTATTCCAGTTCCCCTTTTCCCTTAGCTCCTCCTGCCTTCCCTGCAAATGAGAGGGGGATAGTACAGTAACAGCACAAAATTTAGGACAGAACATTTCAGTACAAATTGTTATATACAAGGGAATGTATGAAACCAAACAGGAGAAGGGGATTATCCATGCAATGCATTCTTCTTTTCCCATTTTCAAGCCAACCTTACACCACTAGCACTGTTTTTTCAGGTTGTTAAAAATGCAAAACTTCTATAAAGGACAAGACATAGCTACCCTTAAGAGAAACCACCTAAGACATCCACTAAACACAGTATCAGCCCCAAAGCTACCCTACCTTTGCCCAGAGTACACGTACACAAACATGAACATCGAACAAACGACTGAAATGAATTCATGAGTGCAACAGTCACAGCTCTGCTCACACTGAAAGGTCACATGCATATAAACAATGTCCTCACTGAGACTGTTGGTCACACCTGTGGTTCACTGTTCCCCCTTCCTTATGTACAGAGCACAATCACCACTTCAAGGAAATACCACAGGCCATCTCACAGCACAGCACCCTTACACAACAGAACTACTGCAACAAGGGTAGCACAGATACACTTTTTCCTAAGGCATGAAGGGAATTAGATGAGATCCTCTGTACAGTAACTGGATTGTGGGCAGAAAAAAAGGTTGGTTTTTTTTACTTTTAACAACAGGATGCTTTTGTAACACAGCCCTTATACAGGAGGAGAATACACATAACTCCATCATTCTATCTATACAAATCTGCAAAGATGTAAACAGATGTTCTCTTTATAGAGGACTTGAAACAAACCCAAAGCTTCCCCCTAGGCACTTCTGAGTACAGAAGCTCCTGCCTCTGAGTTCAGCCTGTACTTGCTGTCCAAGGTTTCTCTGCCACCAGCAGAACTATTTAACCAAGTGCCAATCAACACAGGGTGCCATCTAACTACACAGCTGGGCCTTAGTCCTGCAGTCCTGCTGCTTCAGCAGAGCCTCCTGAATCCACATGCAGGGTCATCTGAAGATCCAGAGAGGTGACCTGCCTCCTCAGAAGGATACTACTTGCTCATTAGAAAAGCACAGAGACACATCTAGAGATGGCATTTCAGTACAAAAGACTCCAGAGGAGCTGGGCTTTCATGTCCACTGCCCTAAATAACAATTATTTTCCTAACAGGAAAGTCTATAAGAACTGGGGCCAGGAGTCCTGGAAACAGCCTAACAGACAAAACGATCCATGCAAAAAGCTGGACTTGAG
>NW_005054304.1:12226239-12240596 GCF_000277835.1 Geospiza fortis
CTTTGAATAAGACAACATCTTCAACTAATTTATTGTTGTAAAAACATTTAGGAAAAAAGTCACTGCAAAAGGTTGAGTAATTTTCTGTAAATTTCACATCTATTACATCTCTTTAAGCAAATATGTAATTTCACTCTACTACAGATGAAATCAATTTTGCAATTAAGTTTCTTGCTAAGAGTAATGTACAACAAATATTAAACTGGTAGCCTATTTAGCAGTAGTAGTAAAGTATAAGTAGTAAAGATTCTGTCCCATTTTTCTGTTTCTCTTCAGGAAAAGAAGAGAACTTGGAAATACCCAGCACAACCCTGGGGTGGCTACTGGGGAGCTGAGTGAATTTTGCACCCACTCCTGAATCTACATAACCTATTCTCTAGGCTGTGTGGCCCATGACATATACCTATAGGTAGGCATTTTTGCTGCCTAGTATGGAAAGGAACCAGTTAAGACTACTAAGTAAAATGACCACCTGGTTTCAACTCCATTCTTGCCTTGCATGAGGAAACAGCTCGAGTTGGCTTAGGTGCACAAAACTTTACCTTGTATGGGCCCACACTGCAGCAAATGTGGGAAGCATTGAGAGATCTGGTCTGGAATCTGGTTGTTCAGCCACTTGTCACACCACCCAGAGGAAGCATACAACATTCATGCTGTCTGGAATGGCAAGTGTCCAACACTGCAGCTGGAACTACCTACAAACTCCATGAATTATCCAAATATTTATCTTAAGAAGGAGGGCTGGGGGAAAGAGCAAGTACAAAAAATAAAGAAAGAAAAATAGCAGCAGGAGTTGAGTACATTTCCAAAAAACAAGGCAGTGCTACACTAGACCCCAAGGCCAATGTAGGACTGCAATTTCTCCTGAACAACAGCTGAAGTCTTGTCTGATGTCACTAGCATTAGTATAAGGGCATTTTGCTGCTACAGCTTGTTTCCTGGGGGAGAGCTTACTATAAACTACATTACCCAAAGTTGCTTTTGTGTCTGGAAGTTGTACTCATCTTACAAATGCAGGTTTGTAACCAAATCTCCCTTGCACAGATTTAGCTTTTCAGCAAAACACTAACAAATTATGCAGATTCGGGGAACAAACAGCACATGAGCCCTCTCAGCAGTGAAACAGAGCTCAAGAGGACACACAAGTGTCCTCTTAAAACCAGACATGAAATTTTCACTATACAAAGCAAGATCATGGGGAGAGTGGAAGGGAAAACAAAACACCAGTCCTTTGGCTAAGGCCCCAAGAGTGCAGGAAACAGTACATTTCACACCATTACATTACAAACGTCTCCTTTCTTCCCCCTAAAAGATGTAGTAGGGCAGTGCTGATTTGGTTTAAAATGTAATTTTAGTCCCCCTCACCAGAAGTTCAGCAATTTGAAGCACTGCAGCTTTTGATACACCACCCATTTGCATAAACACATAAATCCACTGACATAGTGACAGCATTGAAATACGTCATCCAAATAGTACCTATAAAATTTCACTGTTGTACATAAATAATGACAAGGCACAGAACAGCCACCAGTCCAAGAGCTTGTAGGCCAAGAAACCAGAGCATAACCCAGAAGAATATAATTATCACGGGTTCCACTATCCGTTCTCCAAAGTACATCCTTGTGAAGCCTATTCTGATAAGGCTTTTGTTTAGTTCTCCAAACAGAGTCCCCATCTTTTTGTAGTCATCTATCACAGGTTCTGTGGTGTGGTTCCTTTGCTCTTGGTGGACCTGCAGGCAGAAGACAAAAAGAGGAAATATGTTGTATAATTTTATTACTGTGATTCTGAACAAGTCTCTCCTCTCTTTCTATTTGAATGCATAAAACTAAGATACACATGCAATAAATCTACTCCTTAAATCAAGAGACTGAAAATGCTACATAACTTGTGACCTTGGTACAATGCTAAGGATGTAATTTGTCCAAACCTGGGACATCTGAAGTGGTGCTACAAACACATGACAGCTTCCTTCCCTCCAGATGCCACTCTAGGAAGTGTAAAGCTCTCCTGCAGGTCATACATCTTACCGGTCTGTGCAACCTGCCTGTGGTTGTCAGGGCAACCACAATGGAATGAGATGTCTCTAATTCCAGGGAGGAGATTTGGCTGAACTATTTCCAGAACATCTCCAGAACTACAAGAATGATATCAAACATGAACTATGAAGTATTTTGCACTGAAGGCCAGGAACTGAAGGGCTGCTAATCCCTGCTGAAAGAAGGGCACTGGATTTGACCAGGAAAGCAACAAACATCTGTCCCAATGCTGGTGTAAGAAGCCATACAAGTCAGACTAAGGAAGACAGACCCAAGGACTGCACAGATGCAAAGTGGTGGTATAAAAAAGCAAAGTGAAGGAGAAACAAGTTCTGGACTTTTTGTGAAATAAAAAATGGCAGAGTAAATGCACAGGAAGGCAGAGATTCGTCTTCAAATGAAGATGCCACAGGTAAATATCACTGCAGAAAACAGGAATGTTTCACCCTGTAAATTGTAACTAGATTAGAGTTTGAGATCCCATCTCTCTTCCCCAGTGTCCAGAGATTCTTTGCACAAAACCTTATTGGCTTGTGTTTGGGTATGACAGGGCAAACATGTTTTCAAGATGATGAACATGAGTCTTCTAATGCTTCCATTAGGCAGCAGCGAAAACACATACAGCAGGTACTCATAAATAATTCAGTCGACTGATCAATATGTCCTACAATTTAAATTGCCCACAAGCTCTATGTGCAATTAGTCTACTCCCAGATTCAAAGCAAACATGTTCCATCTTCCAGGATGAATGCTATTCTGCATCCCTTGTTCCACGGCTTGGTCTTGGTAGAGAAAGAGATATTCCTTTTCACACCAGTGCCAGGCTTTCCATTAGAGAACAAATAATAAAGTGAATTACCATTCTTACAGAAAAACATACAGCAAAGACCAATGGAAGCCAGTATTGTTTTTCTCGGTCAGACTTTAGGCCACATGAAGGACCTGCTGGCTGAATGCTCTGGGTAAAGCCCTACAGCTGCTGCTGGAAGAAAAAAATCCCCAGCAGTCTCTCAGCTGAAAGTACCAGGATTTTTTTTTCTTTTTTAATTTACTTACTCATAAAGAGTCTGGTTTAAGCTTCAGTACTGAATCCCATAAAGGGACAGGTGCAGGAAGCCTAAATAGTAACATGTTCATAACTAATACTCTGTTCACTCTCTCTGTGGTTCTACAGAACACCCTGAGCGCGGAGAACTGCAGTACTAGAGGTTATGTACAGACAGACACTTGCCTGCCACTTTTCAGCCCACTTTGTAGGTCCAGGTTGTTTTCTCCCCTTAAATGGATTTCCTTCAGCATATTGGCTTTAACTGTGCTTTATTGAATTCAATTTACTTCAAAGAAACACTGACTCATCAATAATCCCAATGTTTCAAGATCAATCTCTTGTAGAAAAGCAGATCCTCTTGTGAGCCCCTGTAAATTTTGGCAGGGCTAGGAACACAATGGAACTCTTATCCCTCCATTTCCAAAGAGCACAGGGAGACAACCAAACTCTTAGCCTAAGTGTATACTGACCACAACAACTAGGGGGAAAGAGAAGGGATGTGCTGGGAAGGGAAAATAAATTTATTTGCTTCCCACATGCAGAGACCAGAGAGAGCATGTGACAGATGATGGTGGAGAGGATCAGAGCACAGCTCACATCAAGCAGTGCAGAGACCACTTCAGAGAGAACAGCTGAGAAATCACTACATTTTCTAGCCATGGCCAGGGCAGCCAGGAGGGGGAAAACATGCACATCACTTCTTCACCCCTGGCTTGTTAGTGGGACTCAGCAAGGTCCTGGAAGCCTTCCCACAGAGCAAGCACAGCACTGGCCAGGAGGCTGCCAGCAGGCACAGGTTTGCAGGTCCTCTGCAGCTCCCACTGGGCTAAGCAGGATTAACCACACGTGTCCACACCAACAATGCCTGTCCTGCTATGAGGAGCTGTAGGACACACGATTGCACTTGCAGCCCCACATGCTTCCATAAGCTAACAGCAAGAAGTTGCACACTGTCTCTTAAACAAAGTAAACACAGTAAATTCCACCTCACTTAGGCTGTCCAGGTATTTTTAATTTTTTCACTATGTATTTTTTCCACTTCCCTCACTTTCTCAAACAAGGGTAGATTCATGGATTCTAAAGTGATTAGACACAAGGAGCTGCCAGGCACAGAGACTGACAAGTGTATGTTTAACTACAGAACAAGTGTCAAGTTATTTTTCCAAATATTTTTCAATAGTTTACAAAACCTTTCAAAATTATCAAGGAAATTCTCAAGACTTCAAAGTCTGCTTCAGTTAATTCAGGCTAAGCCTATCTTGCTTCAGGCAACTCAGCGATAAGCAAGTGAAGCTGAGAACAGATGATCAGTCACGAAACACTGATGGAATATTTTTCTTTACTATTGTGTAATATTTCACATGCTGGACAAATAGTTTTTTTCAGAGGTGTAGCTAAAACAGGATTAGGGCAAATGCCAGTAATGTTACAATACTCCAAATTGCTAAGGAACAATAAATAAGCTTTAATACTGCAGCTAGAATTTCTCTCACTAACTTTCAGGGCAACAATAAAATGGCATGCAGCCCCATATATGTGCCACAGCTCTCAAATCATAACCTCAGAACCAAATTCTTTTTTTTTCCTGACAAAAAAATACTTTTCTAAACAATTTTAGAAATTGGCCGCCTTCAGTGAACACACAGTTCCCAGCTGACTCCTTAATTTTTACTGAACTATTTTCATAGGGCTATTTTCATACTAATCTTGCTGAATCAGCCTGAAGCTAGACAGACACTACCATAACAGACAAAATGTGGAGAGAGAAATGTACCCATTCTGAGCAGCTCACCCCCTTGCCTCTGCAAAACCAGAGCTTCCTCATGTAAAAGCAGAAGTTTCCGTTGGAAAGTTGCTATTTTAAAATTCAACAACCCAGCCTAGGTTTCGTAACTTTTAAGAATCAATTGTGTATCAGGAGGGAGCAGAGGGAATTTCTTCATCTGCACTAGCCCCAGAGAAAGCCCCATGCTTTCCAGGCTTTGCCCAGCTGCTCTTCTCCTTGTAATTACGTGCCATGCAGGGGGGGCAGACCCAGACTTCATCTGCTACAGCTCAGGAGGGAATGTAAGAGAGGGCCACTTCAACTTCACTCATTTGTTTGCCTTTCCTCACTCTTTGAAACACATGAGTGATGAAGAAATTCAGAGGGACTGGGGAACAGCAGCGCAGCCAGAGATCTAGATGGATGATATCTCCTGAAAAGAGAGGAACAGCAGCACTGCCTTCCAGACAAGAATCCTCTTTCCCCCTTCCTCCAACTGGCTGAAAGACACTCACCAAATATACAAATATGGCATTATTCCTGAAGGAGAAAGGAGAACAAGGCTTTCCTAAGTGAACAGGTCTAAACAAGAATGTATTATAAATGGTGATTGCATTTGTTTCCTAACCTAATGTTTCTTATCAAATTAATGTAATGAATTACTTCGTACTGTAATTTAAATTAATTTTACCTCAATATAATTTTATTTTAGATTTACTGGGATGACTTAGTCTGAATTCTGAATCTGTCCTCTTTCAGTTTGAAACTATTCCCCCTTGTCCTATCCCTACATGCCCTGTAAAAACTCCTTCTCCAATTCTCTCCTTTTAGGCACTGCAAGGTGCTATAATGGCTCCCTGGAGCCTTCTCCAGGCTGAACAGCCCCAACTCTCTCTGCCTGTCTCAACAGAAGTGCATCTTCATCATCTCTGAGCCCCTTCATGGCTCTCTTCTGGACTCATTCCAGCAGGTCCATGTGCTCCAGTGCTTGCAGCACTCCATACTCAATTTTGCATATGGTTTTTAATTTTTTATTTTAAATTATTTAAAGATAAAAACAGAGTTATCATACAGAACAGAAAGGGAAGCAGCTGATCCACTCCACTGCTCAGCAAGCACAATGTCCTTCACAAACCCATTGGTACCTTCAGGTTCCCATCAACCACCCCATTTCCTCTAGTCTTCTCAGATGTTTGGTATTTTAAAATTTCCCTCCCTATTCAAAATGGCACATTTTCATCAGCAAAGCCATGGTCTGCTGTCTCCCACTGTTTACTGGCAGAAAGTCAGAACTTGAAGATCCAAACTCTGAAAAGCTTTTATTTTATTTTATGGAACTAAATTTTCCCCTCTGTTAAGGTCAAATAGCTTAGGGGCTTTGATGCTTCAAGGACAACCATGACAGGCCCTCACAGATGCGATGCAGAATGCCATAAAATCACTTTTTTCAGAATGAAACCCTACAGGGAGGTCACAGAGGAGCTACTAAGTGCCAAGTTCTGCCTGCTTCCAGAACAGTTGATGCTCCCTCATCCCTGAGGTGCTTCTAGAAGAAAATCCTCCATTTAATTGAATCTTTTCCTTGACTAGCTTTAAAACAACAAAGAAGGTAAAGTCCTACTCATCCTACTGAACCCAACTAACATCCGGTTGTGGCTTTTCCAGTTATGTTTGTCATCAATCCAACACAAAATTCCCTGTGTTCTGACCACTAACTACCCCTGCTTATGGCAAATTTCCACACATTCACTGAAACTCACTGCTTCCTAAACTCAGGAAAGCACATGGTATGTCACGAGCAGAGGCTGCTCCACACCAGCCTGATGGGACAATCTTTTTCTTGCTTACCCCCTTCCTATCAAAGGGTGCTTTGATCAGGCAGTGAAACATGAGATCCCATCAGAACATCCTGCCCCCAGGAAGAAGCCATCTTTGCAGTGAGTCATATGCTATTCCCTGGGAGAGAAGGATAAAGTTAGCACTGAACTTTTCTCAATGGCCTGTGACTGATCCCTGTCTGCATCTCCTATATGTAGCCAGTTTATGGTCTTTTCCCCTCAAATTGCTGAGAGCACACAGTTCCAGCCCCTGACTGTTTGCAGATCACACCAAGAAAGTCTGCCAAGCCCGTGGAGGATGCAGAACATGAATGGATCCAAGAGGGGCACAAAACTACTCTACACACATAGGAAGTTATTTTCATGTGTCTAATTAAAAAGAGCATGGGAGTGCAGATTTAACATTTATTTTCCTGCTGGGAGGACTGAACAGCTCTAAAGTAACCTCACCGCTGATGTGGCTGTGTGGAGAACAGGTATAGTTAGGTTTTCCAGATATTTCATCTACTGAAGCAGCAGCTTGATCCACAGTTTTCCACACTTAGCCTAAGAATCTTGAGATGAAATGCTTAGTTTGGGATTTTTTTGTGTGTGTGGAAAAGACCCACCAAGTAACTGACTTGAGCGAAATAACTGGATTAAGTACAAGAGCCTTTGTTTTGTGGAAGGAGGGAATAGATGAATACAAGGAACCTGCTCCTCATGAAGATTCAGGATGTTAAAAAGAAAAAAATCCATTCAACCACTCTGAAGGTACAAGCAAATCAAGTAGCGTTCTTGTATTTGGGCATGACTAATGAAGAGAAGAAACCTCAACAGTCTTCTCTTGCTCAAACAACCTGAAAAATTCCCACCACAGACTTAACAACAGCACCAGGCTGAGTACAAGCCTATAACTGCCTCTTTTCTTGCATCTACTGCCTGAAAGGGCATTAGACAAACATTGAACTCCAACAATGGAGGAAAAAAGGCCAATGAATTGGGAAAATAACTACTCTCCATGTAAAAGCTTATGATCTTACAGTCAAAAAAGTGCTGCTGGGCAAAGAAGGCAATGAGAGGGGACACAAAAGGTATACACAATGTTCATCTCCAACACAGAAAAGCAGCAGTGTCTCTAAACTGCATGCCTCCGATCGCAATTCATCATAGGTACAGTTATAAAAGAAAGAAAAAGAATACGCAATTCATCATATGTACAGTTATAAAAGAAAATAATTTAAGAGAATTATTTCCACATTATAGAGAATAGAAATCACTTTTGAGTACCGTAGCAAGCATGTGTTTAATTACATCTAAATGCGACATCAAAAAACCCCTTGTAATAAAGAATGTAGAGATGACTTCTGAATATTAAAAAAACCCCAACCCTCTAATAAAGAAATGCAGGGATATCACATTTACACACCCATCTGAATATTTCTCTTTTTTCTGAACAATTCTCTTTTTTTCAAGTAAGAAGCTTTCCCTGCAGTATTTAACTGCTCACTATCTATTTTACTCCACTCATGGTTATTTTTACTCCAGAGAACAGGTGGTGTGTCTGCTATCTGAAGCCCACAGACACCTAAATGTCAAAAAAGGCAGTGAGATATGACTTTAAGAACAAGCTTACTTTCAAAAACACATGAGTATTTTTCACTAAGTTGGGATGTTAATGTTCAGAAGAGAGTGCTTCAGAGCTATCTTTTACAGAAGATGAAAACTGAAACTGAAAATACTTCAGGACCACTCATAATGAAAAGGAAAAAAAAAAAGAGAAGAAAGTGAGCAGATGACAAAGACCAGGATGGAAGAAACCACAAGTCCTCTCCCCTCCAGAATAAGAGACCAACTTATCTGGGTGCAGAAAGGGACACACCAGCCAACATGCAGCTAATTTAATAGTTGGGTAGCCAGCCATGGAAGTCCTGAAGGAAGGAATGATCCAATCTCGCTGGTACTCAGCCATGACCACCCAGTGTATTGCCACGGACAGGCTCTGGAGATTTGCAGCCAACAGCAGGTTCCCAGCTGGTGGCCTCCTCTCTGTGCAAAGCACAGCCTCACCCCATTGCAGGGCACCAGCAGGAGCCCTGCTGATGCACTGGCTGGGTGGGTGCTGCCTTTCTATTTCCTACTCCTCCACATATGCAAAACAGTTTTATTACTGGTAACACTTGGCACCTGATCAGGATCTCACCCTGCTTTCTTGTACTTAAAAGATATCTTACACTTAATTAAAAGAAAGTGAAATTTGCCCAAGAAGGGCAAATGATTTTTTGGCAATGTTTCTGATTTTCCTTTTCTTTACTACAGGAAAACACCAGTCTCCCTTTGCATCTTTTGCTAGCGTAAAATTAACAATCAGTATTTAACCTCGTAAATGTAAGCAGTAAAAAGACCTTGATATTGAGCCAACAGACTACAAAGATAACACAATTAATTTCAACTGTCTGGAGAAAAAAAAACCCAAACCAACCAACCAGCTTCATTTCTCTAGGCTAATTTTAATTTGATATTTAACTATGAAAAGATCAATAGATTTGGAAGTGAGGAAAAAAACCCCCTCAATTCCAGATGAAAAACAAGACAGAACAAACTAAGTTTAACTTCTTCCTCTGGGAAAAAGAAGCAAATGCAAGAAAACTAGAAAAATTCTTAATACCAAAAGTACTTTATAGCAGCTATCAATAAAAGTTACATACTTAGAGGAAGTTTAAACAGAAGATTGCAAACCAAAGCTTGGGTTAACATTCATTTTACAGCAAGAATCTAGAAATAATTTATAAAATTGAGACAAGATGTTTCTATAGAAACAAGCAACAACATAAGAACAGCAACAGCACTGGATTCCCTTCAGTTAGCTTTTACAGCAACTCAAGTTTAGAATAAACAGTTGCTGGAACAAACTCTGAAATACCAGGAGATGTTTTGTGTTAAAGAGATGAAAAGGCTTTTCCAGATACTTTAACTTGTGTATTGGTGGAACAGAGACAGCTTCTAAAAGAATAGAGGCTTCCCTTGATAAACACAAAAAATGTCCCATAATTTCACTAAAAAATTCCCCACTAACAGAGGACCAGATGAGAAAGTGTGAAAGACAGGAACCTGGCACAGGAGGGTCCATGGGAGAGGAAACCTGCCTGCTCCCATGTCAAGATCTGCTGCCTCATTCCCCCATTTCAGGATGCTGTTTACACTCCCTGCTCCGGCTACTGTCCCTGAAACTTGATCTCCTCTGTGCTGCAATTTTACATAGAGCCTAGATCAAATGCAGTGTCTAATCCATCTTTTCATTACACCTGCAACATTTAATTTCCATTGGATTTCATTTATCAGGGTTCCTACTAAAACTGGTCAGCTTGACTCAGCACAAAGGTTTGCAACCCCTGTACATTCGGGGTGGTATCAAATGCACTGGCTTGCTGAAAAGCAACAGCTGTTAATTTTGCCTTTTAAGGAGAGGCTATTTCTATTCACTTCTATCTCCAGAGTACTTTTTTCTTTAAGAAAATGGGATCTTCCCATCATTCAGAGCATATTATGCCAGCTACTGTAGATGCTACATATTGTTGAAGGGTTGGGGTTTTTTTCCTCAAATGCTGTTAAGCCCCAGAAAACTTAATAATGCTTTTAAGAAAGCTATTATCATCTATTATTTTATAGTTACAAACCTCTGCAACAGAGTTAATTTATCTGCAGAGCCAGAACAAATTTGGGATTAAGTCCTCCTTGTCGAGTACGATTACTTTCGGAAGAAAATTCCAACAACTGTGAGCAGGAGAAACCTACAATTTTCAGATTATCTCAGTGTAGAATAAATTAGAGATAGCTTTCCAGCCTTAGGCATTGCAAGTTTCACATATACAAGTGTACTTCTGATAATTCTTGATCATTACTGACTTATGACCGAAATTATGCCATTCTGAGCAACACAGCCCACAACCACCCAACAGTGGAAGATGAAGATTTTACACAAGGCATACCACAGGTCTGTTGATATTATTTTCTAGTTCTGTTTCTGCTCATCCTCCCCATTCTGGAGAAATACTAGTGATATTGTAAAGATATTCAAAAAGTTCAGGGCTTGAACTTAGTTGAGACACCCATACCTCCTCAACAAAATTCTCAATTCTCAAAGCCCTTTTGTAACAGCACCTCTAAATCCGAAGCCATCTATTAGAAGATAAAATACTCCACTTACAGCCATAAAACACTGTTCAAAATAATAATAAAACAACCCAAAGGCTTACAAACTCAGGTTAATGAAAGGTGATAGTCTACGCTAATAAATCTACTTGGAAATAAACGTATCACGTATTAACTCTGTACTTAAACTTCTTCTAGAAGCCTTGGCTTTACACTTGAACAGCACTGTGGATTCTGTGTATCTTAAACAGGCATGGAGATCCTGGCCTCACTGGAGTAACTGGGAATTTTTTTATTGCCTTCAACTTTGATTACAAGGAACTAAACCCTATTCTTGCCCAGACACAGAACTGCCCACAGCTCTCAGTACAGAAGGCAGCCACAGGAGCTCCACTGTGACACAGAGTGTGGCTTCAAAGTCCCTCTAGACAGACAGGGGGCTATGCATCCTGCTGATACCACCTCATTTCCTGCAGTAGGGCACGTGCACGATGCAGGCGATGCAAACACAGGACTTCTGCATCAACTTTTATTAATACACACTCATGCTTTTCTATTCTTATTTAATAGTTTAATTTACAGGTGTTGATGAGATTAGAATGCAGTAATGCGACAGTGGCTAACCTATTTTAGGAAGTGGGTTAGAGAAGAAGGTTTGAGGTCCTTATCTCTAGTGATGTTGAAAATACAGGACAATTTATGTGTCTGACTAATTGCTATCAACAGTTAGGGAAAAAATGTGATCTTGAGGGGCAAAGCAGCAACTTATTCCCATGGCTTCAGGAGCAGCTGAATCTTTGGGTGCTTTCACTTACTACTTCTGAACTCCAGCACTGCAATACAGGAGAAGTGGAAGAAACTACCAAGGTCCTGCAGTGCTTTGAAGACTAAAATAGGTGTAATTAGCTTTACATGCAAACCTACAAAGCACACAAATCAAATTACCATCCAGTTCAGCTTTCAAATCTAATCACAGAAGTAGGTAATTCTACAGTCTATTGCAATAATGAATTTCAAAGGCTATGTATAACATTTAGTTACTTATCCATCCATTCAGAATGTACAGATATGTAACTGTCCATACAAAAACGTACCTGTCAGTAATTTTATTAAGCATGCCTGTGCTGACACAATAACAACTTCAATAAAAAATTAAAGCCAGAGGGTTTGGCATTAAATAGATTTATTTCCTACAGGGTGCTCTTTCTTAAAAAAAATAAAAAATTAAAGGGTGTACTCATTATTACTTAGGTCCTGC
Organism: Geospiza fortis; assembly: GCF_000277835.1. Taxonomy (NCBI): domain Eukaryota; kingdom Metazoa; phylum Chordata; class Aves; order Passeriformes; family Thraupidae; genus Geospiza; species Geospiza fortis. The sequence continues at coordinate 12,238,319 of NW_005054304.1, forward strand.
TTGTCAGGAAGGTATTCTTTTAGTTTTCTGTTACAAGGTATGACGATCTTACACAAAATGCTTATTTTGCAGGAAATGGGAAAAACCAAATCACACCCAGGTTTGAAGCCCCAGATCCTCACCTAAAAGTCCCTCTCAAAAAAGGCCAAAGGATGTTCTCTCATGCAGGCTTTACTTCACACATGATGAGAGAAATAAGAATTGATACCAACAGCAAAGCAGACTTTGACTCCTTCCTTTTACATAGCACATATGACTAAAGCACGCACGCGTTCATAGTTCAGGAGAGAGCACGGAACAGGAAAACACAGGCTGAGGACCAGAGTCTGTGCTGGCAGTGCAAATACCCTCAGCAAACACAGCCACAGCGCTGGGCCTCCACCAGAGACTCCAATAAGGACCTAGCCTAGAAACAGGATCCCTGCCCGCTGGAACAGCAGAGGTCAGCAACAATTCCTCCATGAGAGCAAAAATGGGCGGGGGAAAAGGATTATTTTGAGAGAAAACTGAACACACTCAAGAAAGCAAAAAAGGTACAGAGTGTTACAAGGCTTGGTGACACAGGAGCCCCTCCCAATCAAGCTACAAGTTTGTTCTTCTGTTGAACAAGAGAATCTGGGACTTTCTGTCAAAGTTTGCAGCAAGTGTAGGTACCACCAACTCCTTGTGTCCTTATGTCTTCTCTACACATAAAAATAAAATATTTATCCAATTATCCATTAATTATTATTTTTACTGATACTTTATCCAATATTTTAATTCTCTCTGTATATTAAATATAGGCAAGTGATAATTCTTATTTCCAAATATACTTTATTATTTCCCCAGGTGACTGCACCTCAGTATGCAAAAAAACTACTCTGTGCTGTGACAGTGAAACATATCCAACAACCGGGAAGGATCCTCTCCTTTTTCCTTGTAGCACATTTAAAATCTCTACTATCCTATTGTTATACCGCAACTTGTCAGAAAGGTCCAGGATCACTACCTGTGCTTGAGAAAAGTGGAAAGAGAATTTGTCAGCCAAGTGTGGCTGTGGCTACCCAAGCAGTACATTTGCCAGTTTCATTTGAAAATGTGTTTAGGCACCACTGAAGGCAGTTCTTCAGCCTGCACCATTCCTTGAAACCACAACACACCCGTCGCTAAGAAGCAGCTGTAAACTGCAGGGAAAAGCTCCTTGGCGAGGAATTACAACTAGTTTGAGCACAGTAATGTACGAGATGATTTGATGCAACTTTTTAACCTCTCTTTCAAGGAAGGAGAGTAACCAGAACGAGCAAATATTCCTTGCTTGCCTCCTGTGACATTCTGCAGGAGGGCTTAGGGACACAGAGAGAACTCTGAGCCTCCCTTGGTGCATCTGTCCTTACCCTGCATTCTGCTCTGCTCTGCCCCATTTTTCTAGAGAAAGGGGCAAGAAGATGCTCTGACTTACGTAAACGTGCCGTAAATGTGGCTTAGTGAATTCTCAAGTACCAGAATCTTTGAAAGTGGCCCGCTTCTAGATGTCATGTTAGGCAAGTACTACCAGACACTTTCCAATACTGAACTACCTCAGCTGTGACATGGCTCATTTATGGTTAACTGAAGAGCATCTGATAAGAATTTTCAACAAAAATGATTAATGCAATCAAAACTATTCGGAAATTACTTATGGATGCGCTCCTGCAGCTCTGTTCGCCCCTGTGCAATCATGAGTGCTAGTATATTTCAGAGCTGATCATTGCATTCTACTATTGTGCATGAAAAAGGCTGTGTTCTTTCTTCCTTTAAATGAAACATCAATACAGGTGCATTAAGAGCACTGTCTTTGTCTAAACACCGGGACGATGCTGTCGGCAAAACAAAAGAGTGCTTGGAAAGGCAGTTTACAGCTAACAATAGGAAAACGGCTCCTAAGCAAAAAGCCCACTTCCATGCCATAAAAAATATAAATCCTGAAGCAGACAAAAAAAAAAAAGAGTTGGTGTTTTCCTCCAATTACAGTATATTACGTCTCCTAAGTAATACAGAGACTAAAAGCTTAAAATACTCAAGTGAACGCACACAAGAGCTGAACTAGTGGAGGGAATTCCGGGGATGGCAGGAGCACCCTGGTTATTTCCAGGAGATCCATGTGGATGCCGTGCCGGGATTACCCTTGTACATCTGCTCCCATTTTCCTCCAGGCGGACGAAGCGTCCCGGAGGGAAGAACGAGGCTCAGGCGGGCCCACAGGCGGGACACCCCAGCACCAGGCGTGGGCAGCCCCACGCAGGTTGCATAAGCCCCGCCG
>NW_005054304.1:12240936-12241188 GCF_000277835.1 Geospiza fortis
GGAACCTGCAGCTGCCGCCTCCCGCCTCGGGCTGGGCGGGCGCTCGGTGCTCGTTGGAGCGAAAAATAAACCACCCCGGTCAGCCCATTTCTAAAGCTTTTGTTCAAAGCAGGAAGTGCCAGGTGTTAATAAAGCGTTAATTTTAGCACCACTCCTCGTCGATGTGTCCCTGGGGAGGAATGGCTGCTCTTGGCAGTGTGAGATGTGGCATTCGCTGTTCCTCCCTCGGGAAAGAGAAAACTCTGGCCTCGC
>NW_005054304.1:12241198-12274295 GCF_000277835.1 Geospiza fortis
GCTGCTTGGGTCCTGTCTTCTGTTCTTTAAAAGGAAATAATACACACCAGGAAGAAGGAAACGCAACAGCAGACCCCGAAAATAAGACTTATTGTATGGACAATGCCAAAGGTTTAGATTGGGTTTTAGGAAAAAATTCTTCACTGAAAGGGTGGTCAAGCGTTGGAACAGGATGCCCGGGTCAAATCACCATCCCTGGAGTTATTAAAAGATGTGTAGATGTGGTACCTGGGAACATGGTTCAGTGGTGAACTTGGCAGTGCTGAGTTAACAGACTCAGTGGTCTTAAAGTTCTTTTCCAAGGGATTCTCCGATTCTGTGCTAAGGAGGCGTCTCTGCACAGGGTGTGCCTGGCTCCCGCTCTGAGCACCACCCTCCCTCCCTCCCTCCCTCTGTGGGGAGCCCTCACTCCTGCCAGCCCTGCGGAAAGTGAACGTGGATTTCAATGTGTGGCATTCCCAAGCTGTGGTGGGACCACTGTTGTCATCCTTATGCATCTTTTCTCCTCATCCAGTTCACGCACTATTGGTGGCAGGTCTGCTTGGCTCAGTTTTCATTCCATAAGCAATTAGTGGAGGTGCTAACTGGTTGTGTTAACAGCAGGATTCAGTGGAAATCAGACATCTGGATTAATATTATATGGCTTTCCGGTGGCTGGGTGTGGATCCCACTGTCATTTGGAGCAAATTCTACCTGCTGTTTGCTTTTCCTGTCATTACTGTTGGGCAATAAACAGCAGTAGCTGTTTTTGTAGCAGGTGTAAAACCATCACAAAAACCACTCAGTGTGCTGTGGCATAGTCACACCTTCAGGCTACAAGAAAGGTTCTCCATAAGTGGGAGGCAATACACAAACCACTGCACTTGCCAGGCCCCTCAGTCTGGCTGCAGGGGCTGGGGGCCAGCATGGGGACAGCTGGGACTGAGCACTGGGCGAAGGGGTCACTGCTCTGCCCTCCCTGCTCGGCTGTGGCTCCTCATCCTGATGGAACAACTGATCTGCTCCCCAAGGTGCAGGGTGGCCAAAACCAGTTTGCCCTGAAGGCCTGACTAACTGCTTGACCAGAGTTCTCATCCATTTGTTTGTTAGTATTTTTTCTTAGGAACAGGGAGAGGCTTGAAGAAATATCACACTGTTTAGACAGTGACCATAAACTATTGCAGTCCTGCTGGCATGCAAAATTACTGGACACAAGAAAAAATCCTATGGACTACACCACCAGGCACTGTGGTGATACATCTCTGTGCACAATATGACTGCTCAGCAGCAGTGTAGTAAAACATCCCCGAGGTTCTCTGCTCTGTGGGCGATTTGTGAAGAAATGAAGTGTCACACATAGTACCGACATTCTGTAAAAGCCCTTTGGAAAAAAAGTCTTAATTTAAACATAGATTAGGTGTCTATTTCAGTGAGCTTTTCAGTACATTTACATCCATAAACCTTTGCTGGGTTGTGTATCACAAAAACACACATTAGAAATGTTTTAGAAAAAGTTTATGCTGAGGCTACCACTGTTCTTCATAGCCCAGCCTCTGACCCCACTGCCTCCTGGGGAACAGTGACCATCCTGCCAGGAGTACTAAAAAGTGTTGGCTGGCTTGGTGCTGCTCTTTATTCCTCACATATCTGCAGTCCCACTGGTTTGATGTTATCTCCCTGTAGACAAAGATTCTTCCATTAATTCTGCAGTGAAGGAAAGTTTGTCATATTTCTTAAAAAGCCACACTCCTTCCTACTGCAGCTGGCAGCCTTTGACTGCTTCTTCACATTGAGCAACTCAGCGCAGTGGAACTGCCTCGGGCTCCTTGGCACTCTCCACATGTGAAGGCAATTCTGGGATAACAGATCCAGTGCTCAGGGAAAGAACAGGGACTCAGAAGCCCTCACTGAGATCTCTTAGGACGCATTCACCATTGCAACTTGTGCAACTTCACTAACCTTAAAGAAACCCATTCCCCTTCATAGCAAATGCTTTCATGGCAACCTTTAGCAATTCTCTAGGTGAACTTTCTGGGGCTTCATGTACCCTGTGCACTGGTGCCTGGGTCTGTGAATGTAGCTGAGCTGCTGCAAACTGCTGATTGTTTCTCCTTTGTCTGTCCGAAATTTGGATTTTTTCCTGACATTTGGAAGTGTCTGGAAGCTTCATAAGGATCTAATCACAAGCTGAAGGAGCTGTCATCAAAAGAGATTCCCATAACTTAGCAATTTTCCTTTCAAGATCACTGTCTGAGGGGAGCTCCCCAAAGCCTTATGGACATGGCTGATCTTCTTCTGATAGTGCCTTCTCCCAGTAGTGATACTTTTAGAAAATGCAAGGATAAATCTCAGTGTAATTTAAGTGATAGGCAAAAAAGCAACATGCCAAAAAAAAAAAAAAAGCAAGCAGAGATGGAAGCTAAAGGGCAGATTCTGCAAAATAATTGAAATAATTGTTTCGCATGGGGCAACTTCTCATTGATTTGTAAATGTGTGTACAGAAAAAATATCTCCCAAGGAATAAAGAGAGATCACCTTGCACAACTGTGTTATTTGGGGGTCACTGAGAAGAGTCAGAAGCTCATGCTAAAAATCTGTAATTAAAGGGGTTATGTGAAAAACAGGTGCTTGCAGCTGGAGTAAGACTGAATGCTGCAGCTTTTCTGAGAGGCAGGAGAGGCTGAGCCCTCTGGCCTTGCTGAAACACCACTCTAGGCTGCAAACACAGACACAGCTGGAATGATTGGGACTAAACTCCCTCTATTTGGCTCTGACCAGAGCCAAGTAGCTGGTGAGGAGAGGGTAACAGATGCTGGAGTGATACTTCTTGAGAGTATTCTTGTGGCTTCCAGTAGTCTGAGGTTCAAAGACTTCCTGATCCCGGGTGCAGTTGGGTAATGAGAGCAGTATTTTAAAGGCAGCAGAGGAAGGCGTGCTACCACAGGGATCACATGCAGCTGAGTCACACAGAGTGTTTCTATTGGTCTTGTTGCCCAGGCAAATGCATCCCATTCACCCTGCACTTTTATTTTCATGCCCATGGCATTCAGTCATGTCTTAGGCTACTGTCATGGCCAGGGCAGTGAGTCCCTTTTCTAGGACTCAGGACTTGCCCATCCCAGCTACCTGCCTAAGGGCATGGAGGCAAAGCTGAAGCCTTCCAGAGTGCAGGCTGTGGTTTGATGATACAACAAGCCCAGGTTTTGTCTTGCCATGAAGCACACAGACTCCTTCCTGGTTCAAACAGGTCAAACGTTTTTGATGGATTAGCACTGTGTGTAAAGGTCTTATACCAGAGCAGGCACTGTGTGTCCTCTCTCCCACCTGGTAGAAAGCTGGCACAAACAGCCACCATCAGCCTAAAATTAGGCACCATAAACCAGCCAGTTCAACAGACATAAGTCTGTGTGCCTGCATCTCCTCCAGACCAAGCCTTTGGAGCTATTCCCAACACAAAACTCACCCTTGTGGAGACTCAGAAGGAACAGGAATTAGATATAGTGGATGTCTGGAGCTCTCACCTTCTTGCTACCTGGCACTTCCTATCAGTCGCAACTCAGCTAACTTCCTTTAATAAGTGTGTGGTTAGGAACCTCAGAGAAAAAAAAAGAAAAAAAAACCAACCAAAACTTTTTTCCCCTCTTTATATGCATCCAACAGATGTAACTGACTTCAGTATGAGATTCACTCAGATTGCTGACTGCACAGTTTAATCCAAATCTTTTCAATCTCCAGAGTTCATCTAAATATTAAAAGGCTTGGAAAAAACAGAGGTTCTTTAAAGCTCGGTTAATGGAAACTTTTGTCATAACTGGTAAAAGGTCAATGTGGTTTTATACAGTATAATGGATTTACTGATGAATGGAACATTTCAAACTCTCTGATGGGTTTTATCTACTTTATATTCCAGATGTTAATATAAGTAAATTCTCTAAACTCTCAGACAATTTGTCCAGTATGACCATGCAGCTTATGATGGTCATTGCAGCTCTTACATGGATTTTTGAAGTAAAGCTGTTAAATTTTGTAATTTCCTTAGATCCTCCAAGCATATTAAGAAATACAAGAAAGGGCTTTTCCAGCACCGGCTACAAAGTGAACTGGAAGAAATTGGAATTCAAAACATGAAAATATATTAAAGGATACTGAATAAAATTGAAATGAAACAATTAATTTGGTTCCTTTTTCTTCCATGTATAATGACAAAAGGACACTGAAGATCACATTAGCAATATCTTTCTCCAACAGTTGATATGTATCATGAAATCTCATTTAAGGGTCAAGGCAAAATATACATGGGCTCATATACAGGGGCTCAGAAAGGCAGAAGCAAAACAGTAACAGAGAAGTTCTATTACAAAAGGTCACCTGGAGCACTCCTAGGTATTGCAGGGTGGTTTTCTGTAGTACCTTTTCTAATGCATTTGCCAGTGTAGTTTTTTTTAAACGTTTCAAGTAAATTCTGCCATTTCCCTTGGATATTATTTCACAGGATAAAAAATTTTACAAAAGGCTCTTTCCTGGCTATCAAGTAAAAAATTTCCTTTTTATTTAATTCTATTTTTAGGTGAGTTTAATTTATCCTCCTTGATGAGAGGCTGATTTTCTGCATAGCCTGCCTGAATGATCAATATTTACCTCCACCCTATTGGAATTAGTAGGCTTTCAAAACAAAATTTTAAAACTTAAATTTGCTTACTTCAATTGCTCTGATCTTTTGTGATTTATTACCTTTCTTCTTGGCTACCACCTCAGAAGTGAGTTTTGATTTTCTTATCTTGCCATGAGCCTTTTATAAGCATTTACTCCACTGCAGTGTAAGCTCAGAGTAGGCAAAAAATATTTTGAAAATGTATAGACAGTCCAAATTAACAGCAGGGTATTTATTTATTTATTACTTCAGGACGTGGGAAGTATGGGTAGAGTTTGCTGCTTGCTGCTACTCACAAAGCTATTGTGCTTCCAGCAGTTTCCCACAGGAACAGAACCCTTTTCTTTTTGCAGTCCTTTTTCTTTTGTGTTCCATAGCAATAAGACTTTTCTCTCAGTTCATCTGGAAGTTGAAATAAATCTGACATGGTACTAATATGATGCTTTATCTTTACAGTGCCAGCACACCAGTGTCACCAGTCCCTCTCCCTGCCTCTCCCTTCCTCATCCATCCCTGTGGCCCATTGCCCTCCCACAGCTGCAGGTGAGTGGTGGACCCTGCTGTGGGCCTGGAGAGAAACATGTTGGCCAAGTATGACAAAGAGCTTGTGATCATTCCTAGCCCAGTCCCACAAACAGTTTTGTTGCCACTAAGCCAGGATGGAGCTCTGAGTCATAGGAACAGAAACAAATGGCTCGAGACATGAGAAAGAGAAGGGAGAGGAAAACTCTTAATAAGGCACTGGTGCTGAACACTCCACACTCTGTATCTATGACCTCACCCCCAATATTTAATTATGCTTGCTCTCCTCCACTGAGAATCTCTTTTTGTTTACATGAAAAAAAGCCCTTTTTTTGGTTGTGTTTTTGTTTTAAGGACAAGGATATTCAGCCAGTGGGTACTTTAATAAGTATGGACTCATAATGCAAAATTTGTTAGGCTAAAATAAATCCTTAGCTGTCCTTAATGTGCTGTCATTTGTCCAAGTGCAAGTAAGGACAGGCCAGAAGAGTAGGCTGCTGCTTGGGGGGTTTGTGTGTACATGTGTGTTAAGTCTCATGTGGACAGATGAATTAGGGTTTTGAGCAATTCTGAGCATATAAAACTAAACTACAGAAAGAACCAAGGGGATATGTGCCAGCAGAAGAGAGCCTTTGATTAAAACTGGGAAAGATCACATTAATTCCTGATTAAAATCCTAAGCACTCAGGCAACCACAAGTGACTGGGGTAGCATGATTTTCTCAAAGAAATATCAATGTATCAATGTGCATGATAAGGAAGAGGGACGATCTCACTCGAAGTACTTCATTGAGAAGGCTTTCTGGCCCCCCAGAGTGGGCAGATGAACAGACATAGGGACACAGAATCCCCATACAATTAATGTTTTGTTTTTAGCCTGGCAATAGAGACAGTATTTTATTTTCTGACAATAGCAGTCTGTGAGAAAGCTCCATGTGTGTGTGCATGTGTGCAAGACTCACGCTGGGTCTGAGGAGTCAGGGCTATGCTTGGTGGTGACTTGAGTTTATGTGGCCCCAGTTTCTTTTGCTGTAATTAATTTAATGTGACTACAAATCTGACAAGGTTCATTCAAGAGACTTTTTAAAGATTCAGAAAGGCCTAAGTGATTTGGTTTAAACTTGATTTTTTTAAAAAAAAAAGCCTGATTATTTGAAGCTGTCACGTATTCTTGTGCTTCAGGGAAGGGAATAATAAATTAGGATTTTTATCTTGGACTAATTTAAGGCTTTCCATAAAATTATGTGAATAATTCACAATGGGTAATTTATTTGATTAATTTTTCCTCTCTTCTTTGCTAAATGTGGTCAAGCAGAGCAAGTTTTTTCTCAAAAGTGTTTGTTATTAAAATTCATTTGCAAGTATTTCCCTATTCAAAGTCTTTCCTTTAAACAAAGTTCTGAATCTGCAGTTAATTCATGACTAGATATCTGTGAATACCTGACAGTCTTCATGTGAGACAGGAAGGTAGAGCTGGACACATTTTCCTGGCTAAGGTCCCTTGTTTATTGAATATCCAGTCCCTCAGCTGGGGACCCTCTCAAAGTACTTTGGGGGTCTCTTCTGACTTGTGCAAGGTGAGGAGAAAGCTAAAGTGATAAATACCACACCTGGTCAACCTGAAGATGTAGCTGGGAAGTGAACTGCATCCCAGTTGCACCACTGACTGGATAAAATGTCCATTAGGAAAGGTAAAGACTGAACCCATTGGCTGTTTCTGGAGTATTTGCCAAAATATTTGCCTTGCTTAACATTGCCATATCCTTGAAGAGGGGATGCAGGAGCCATGAACTAAGTCAAAGAATGTTTAGACAGCTAAGGTTGCAGATAATGCAATATCAGGCTTTTCAAAAGTGTCCTGAGATGTTTGTGAAAGTGCCAGGGAACACCTACTGGTACCTTTGGGCACCTAAATAACCTCTGAATATGATTAAAATTAATATGAACCATTATCCTTTGGAGTTTTTCTGCTTTTTTTCCAAGCCCTAACTACCTATATTTCATTATGACTGTACCAGGCCCTTCCTAAGGGCCAAATTATAACACTTAGTTCTTGGAAAAAAAGAAATTATTACAGATCAAGTCTTTAATAATTTAAACTAGAGAGGGTAATAAAATCTGATATTTCTCTATTGGTTTAAAAAACAACACAAAGCAATGCAACAGAGACCTGCTGTGATGACAGGCTAAACTTCAACTAAGAGGCAAGACTTAATTACACTGCCCCAGCCTGGGTTCAGAGTAAACTAAAGACTACTATATGATTAACTCCTCTGGGCTTTAGTAAGAGAAAGGGAGATTGCAAAATGGAAGCATCTGGCACCTCTCAGAACTTAATTAAAGAAATGCAAAGAAGCTACTATTGCTATTAGAATTTCTCCTCGGGGCAACAAAAGACAAATGTAGTAAGTAGGAAAGGAGAAGCTCTGAAATACGGAGGAACCCTCCCCAAACAAATACTGAATAACAGAGTTTTTCATGGCTGTCAAGCCTTCTCTTCCTTATCTCCTGAGCAAATTGGCTTAAATATTATATACTAAGATACTGAGAATACTGAATGAGTTCTGCTTTGAAATTGCTATTATTTTTTTTTTAACTTTGTTTTTCCTTTCACATCAGTGTTGGAGAGTAAGTGTAAAATATTATTATGGACCTACATTAAATCAGCAGCTGTTAAGTCTTTAAAACTGCTCAGGGATTGTGATTAGGCTTCAGTGAATGCCTAGTTGACTTATTGCCTAATTATGGAGAGCTGGTGTACTTCATAAAAAAAATCTAACTGAAGTATTTAGCTTTTAAAATACCCTAGGATTATTTTTCCCTTATCAGATTATTTTTGTACTTCATGTTCAGGGAGACATCCAAACAGAACAGAGAAAATTTATTGTTCCCAAAGAAGTGCAAATCTGTTCTGGTACTGCATGACTGTTAAAAAAGAAAAGAAAATGGCTATTCCCAAAGGGAAAAACAATTGAAAAGGAAAGTTACTAAAAGCTTGTCTAAAAGCTGTTTCATGTTCCTGTTTGTTCTTGTTTGTGTCCTCATTCCTCCCTCTTAATTACTTTAACTGCAAATCTATAACTTTTAAAAATATCAGAATATAGTAATACTGGAGTAAAGCTATTTTATTTATTTTTAATGGGGTTTTCACTCTGGACAGTTATCCTAGAACATCCGTAGTAGGACAGCTTAATCCAGACCAATCTCACGGAGACCAGCCCATCAGATCAGCTCTGCTTACCTGACAGATGCTAAAATAGCCATTCAATTTAGACAGACTTGGGGCAGTGATTCTAAGAGAGAGTTGCTCGTTAAATTAAGACACCTAGTCAAAAAAGAGGCAAGCTGTTGAATCCATGCCTATTTTGAATTCAAAGGGTTTTTAAAGGATATGATGACTTTTGGACAAATTTAGCACCCTGTAGCCTTTCCTCCTAAGCACAGTTCCAGTAGGACCCAAGGGGCAGCTTTCAGGATGAAATGTGCTGCTGGTGCTCCACGTGGCTGCAGCAATAGCAGCCAGGGGGTGCTAGGAAACAGCACTCTGGGGACTGTGTCTGGAGTGTGTTCGTTAGAGAGGAGAACTGGCACTAAAAGCTACAGATGTCACACCAGGCTGGCATGACACTGCCTTTGACACTGATCATTTGAAATGTGCTACATTACATGCAGTGCTACACCTGGAACCTCAGCCTGAACTCACTGACTGTAGAAGTTCTCAGTCAGCTTCATCACTATCATACGAGTAAGGGTGTGATCAAGCAAAGGAATAATAAGAATGTGTGTTGCTTCAAAGCAGCAAAGGCTGATTGTGTAAAGCAAAAATTTCTTTATTTTTTAGAGAGAAAATGTCAGAAATTCTAAGAAAAGTTAAGTTTTGCTGAACTGTTCATAAGTATATTATCTATGAAAGCTTCTGATCTTTAACATTTGGAAATGCAAGTTCTGTGAAAATAAACCAAACCCCATTCAAATTAATATATTTGTGCAGTTCAGTGCCTGTGCTGCTTATTTTCTTCATTTTGAGTTTCTCATGAAGTTATATGATCATTGGTTTTTCAATTAGAATTTCCCATCCTTCCTGTCTGATTGGCTTTTTTTTTTTTGTTATTGCCATATGATTTTGTAACTTAATGAACTTTATAGAGAGGCATCTCTGCAAACCACAGTATAAAACCATGAGGTTGTGTACTAAGAAGCTGCACTGAATTTTGACTATGGTCATCATTGTTTTATGCAATTGTTTAGTAATTGCTATGGCATATGTGTGAGTCTGTGAAACCACTGAATTCTTTAAAATATCAATCAAATAGTGCATATCACTATAAGAAACCCTCTGCTGATCAAGGCAGACAAAATTATAGACATTATGAAACCTCCTGGTGTTTCATAATGTAATGGTGTCTTGTGCTTACAGATGCACAATATTGATACACCTCTAGTTTTGTAAAAAGTGAATGTAAGCTTGAATTTTGCTTTTAGTTCTTGCCTTGTCATGGAAAAATACATTGTCATTTGCAGCTTCAGGACTGGAGTTGGAACCAAGCAATCTCTTTTCTTTGAAGGGAGATCTGAAAGAAGAATGCCTGGAAATAGATGTCAAGAAAATTGGTCTCTGATTCCTTAGTACTGTGGTTCCTCTGAGATCCTGGGCCAAGAGTCTAGCACTAAGTGCCATTAGGAGTAGTCTCAAAACATGAAGAGGACTGCCTGCTTCTCAGCACCTTAAAATGTTTCTGTATGCTGTATTCGGTATGTCTTAGCCTCATCCTCATGCTCTTGTAACCTCTCCTCCTTTCTCAGTAGGAGCACATTCTCATCCCTGGCTTTTTTTTTTCCCCTTCTCTTTCCTCTTTGGAGAAACAATCATAAAACTCTCAACTACTTAATTTCTTTTCTTTTTCATGATTCAGAGATTGGTGTTTTCCAGTTAATTAGACCCCTGTTCAGGAACCAAGTTCTTTAGCATATCAGAAATACAGACAGAAAATGGGGGGAGAAATAAGTGAATGGCCTAGTTTTGGTTACCATGGCAACAATGATAAAGTATAGTCTTATTCTCAATTTTAGAGTACTGTTCTTGTAGTACTTTCTGGAATTTATTTGTTAGAGACAAGAAATTTTCCCCTCTAATTCTTTTTGCAAAGCTTTCTAATACTAATTCTGAGTTGAGGGAGAAGTAGAAGTGGGGTAGAACTAGCAAGAAGGGAGGTATGAAGGGAGGCAGAGATGATAGCAAAGAGAAGGTTAGAAACTGTTCCTTTGTGGAAAGATTTGACATAAGAAGTTCCTCTGAGATGTATAATGAAGATCTGTGCAGAGGCCCTCAAACACTTTCAATGTGGCTGGATAATTAGAATAATACAACTCCATTGTGAGCTTCCAAGGCATTGCAGGTTTTGAGGTTTTTTGTATCCTGCCTCTGTGAGCAAGATGAGTGCAAGTTTTCGTTATAGTATTTGTATTTAACAACTCAGCTAAATCTCATAATGACAACCCTAGCAAAATGTTTCAGATCAGAAATAGCAACAGCATGATTCCAGGATGCTGTTATGTTTCTGGGAATTGCTTATTACTGGACCTGCTTGTTTCTATGACTGCAAACTAATTGAACATATTGTTTCCAGTTGTGTCTGCTTCCAGTGATGGTACAGGGTCAGGCAGATTCCTCCTGCATGGTGTGGATTAGCACACAATTGCACTTCCTAGAACAGCCAATTTAGGCAAATTCCCTGGAAAGGGTTTTCCTTAACAGAAACAAACAGGACTCTTAAGTGAATTTCATGCATTGAAGGATGAAGCCTTTTGTTCTTTCTAAGAAAGACAGCTAGATATCTCATGTACTGTTTTCTTGTAAGTGCTCTTACAATCATTACTTGTCCTTTCCAGTTCTCTTACAAGCTTTTCAGCAGAACAAAACTAGACAGGGTTTAAGAAATGTTCGATAGTTGTACATTTATTGCACAAAGGACACAGAAAGTTCCCTTATTTTAACAAACAGTTATGAGTATAGTGAGGTCTCTGAGAAACCTGGAAATTAGATGGACTAGCAAACCACAAATGGTTCTAAATGACCCTTGATGGAAAATGAACAGAAATATAAGGCAAAAAAGTGGATTGGCTGGTCAGGAAATAAAAGCTCTTCTCTAGTTCCGTGTCATCAACACAATATTCCTTAATTACCAGCTGAAACAGTGTCACAGACCTGTCCCAGCACAAAGGCCTTGGCAGCTCTTCTCTATGATCTCACTGTGTTGCATCTGGGAAAGTCATTTCTGTGGAAAGCAAGGAAAGAACTGAGAGGGTCTTGTGGTAAGATCTGAATTTGCCTGTCCAGGACTGTATTGGCTGGGGATTCTGCTGTTCACTGGCAGCAGACACATGAGGTGGATTCATTTCACTGGATAAAGAGTTTCAGCTTCCATTAGTATATTGCATGTCACTTACACCTGACATTTACCTAGACATACTCATATTAATCATGCATGGAAAGAAATATAAAAAAATTATAAAAAGATTTCAACTATACTTGTTGCACAGATGACTGGAAAAATAACAGTTTCCAATCTCCAGCTGTGTTGCCCTCACCACAAGTAATTTTTTCCTCATTTATGCCATACAGATGTCTTCACACTGTACCAATTCCTCAGCCTAACTCTCAGCTAGTATGGTGGAGAAGGGACATCAAGCAATGGGTGTGTTGGATTAAAACAGCACAAAAATAATGGTTTATGAATTCTATGCTTGGGTGTTTTACATCACTTCAGGAAGCTCTGGCAGGCTGAATTGTCCTGCTTGTTTGGCTTATTAATTGTCCAAAACTCTGAGTTGGTGCCACTCAGTGGCTGTCACCTTTTCCACTTCCCTTCTCTGTTGAATTACATATAAATCACTCACCATCATTCATGTAGCTCGTCTAACAAACAGAGAGAAGAAAAATAGTCTGTCCTGCAACCCTGCAAAGATATTTTGTTTGCCTAATACTTCCATGTATTTGAGGCCAGGTCACTTTCCTTTTAAGTCAATGACAGAAATTCAACTCCCTGGGTTATGATCAAAATGATCTCCCCAGAAGAGAACTGGGTAGATTACATTTCCACAAACAGAGAGATCCTTGCTCAATAATACCTTACAGCTCATATAATCATTACCTGAAGTTTATTTTTGCCTTCATGTGATTTTTAAACATAGAAGCCCGATGCCCATGTGCCACCTCGTGGACAAAATGACTTTTTCTCCTGTCCTTGTCTAACCTTGTGTGCTAAAATTCCTCTTCCAGCAAGACCTGAGTTACAGAAGCCTCTAGGGAAGAGACCTAAATGAAGCAATTAAATTTATATATCTAGCTCTACATATAGATACATTGACTTAAAAAACCCCAAAACCCACAATCAGACATAGTTAATGCGCACATCTATTGCTTCTTGCCCCTGATAACTCCTGCCCTCATAGAGAGCTGACAGTTGTGGCAGGAGCAGCTTTGGTGGCAGGCACACATAAAGCTAAGAATTAAAAGCCATGTAGTGCAAACAGCTGGAAGCTCATTTTCCTGAGGAGGAATCCTTTCTGCGAACTAGCTGTTGTCACTGTTGGCTGGAGAAGTAGTTTTTAGTACTACTGTTTTCCTCTAAGCTTCTGCAAGAGCCTGATTTTTTGCTAAGTTGTGTATTCCTGCTAAGATCCATGGCATGGAGTTTGAAGGAAATGGGAAAACCTGGGACTCCTGAAGGATTTACTTGTTCAAACTCAATACACTAATGGGCTTTATTTTGTGAACTTAGCCAGGTACAGGAATTTCAGCAGTGAATGTGAAATAGATGCCTGAAGGCTTAATGTCCATGAATCTGTTCAGCTGAGCAAAATAAACTATTCACTGCCAAGTCCATGAATGTTTGGGGCACAAGAGCTTTCCAGCAAGATGCAAGACACTCTTCATGGGGCAGTTGTAATACAATCTACCCAAAGAATGTTTTTTTTCTGATGATGACAACTGATAGATATCTCAAATATCACAGCTGAAGTCCTTCACTAAAGTCCATTTTTGAAAATTATTCTATCTCAAACTATAACTACGTTAAAATGGAGATCTCATTCACAGTAAGATTGTGCTCAACATGAATATTAGTGTCCTTGAACATGGGAATTTCCCTGCTCTTCTCTATATTTGGCAACACTGTTACTATGATATGATGTATATATAATATAATATGATATAATAATTTAAAATTGATGAAAATAATATTAACACACACAACTCTTCTGTACCTCCCCATACATAGAGAATGTAGTGGAGCTTCACCGTGGCTCCTTTAGACCTTAGCCACTAGGCGGTAGTATAAGATTAAGTCATGCAACAATATCTGGTAGTTTTGTTTTCATTTTGCAGCAAACTTCCAAACATATCCCAGCACCATAGGAAATACTGCAAAACACTCATCTGTTTATTTATCAAATCAGCAAGACTCTGAACAAAAATATGGCTCACAAGATTCACTTAACTATGGATCAAATGCATTATTTGAAGCTGATCAACCACCAGGACAATAGGTGCACACCACACCTTATCCTATCTTTTTCCCTCACCTTATCTGTTTGTGATTAGTAACCAAATACAGTTTAGTCGTTGAGGAATCTTATTTAGAATAAAAAACTACAATATAATCAAATTCTTCACACAATGCTGTGAATCTCACACTGGAGCTGAATTAGGTGAAGTAATTAGAAGAGAAGTTCCTTTTCAGAGAATCACAGAATGGCTGAGATTGAAAGATACCTCTGGAGGTCATCTAGTCCATGCCTGGTCAAGCAGGACCATGTCCAGCTTGCTTCTGAGAATCTCCAAGGATGGAGACTCCTCAACACCTCTGGGGAAATTGTGCCATTTTTTGACAAAAAAAAAAATGGCATTAAAAGAAGCTTCCTTGTGCTTAGATTTTGTGGTTTTTTTTTTTTTTTTTTTTTTTTTTTGGTTTGGTTTTTTTTTTTAAATCTGTGCCTTATTTCCTCTTGTTCTGTCAGTAAGCATGACTGAAGAGAGCCTGGCTCTTTCTTTATTCCCTCTCATTAGGTGTTAATATACATTGAAACAATTTAATTTCAATTTTGCAAGTGTTTCAGATGAATATGGAAATTTCAATGTAGGTCTAACATGACAAATCAATTTTATAGATGTAGAATGATAAAAAGGAAGATTCCATGACCACAGGGTACAATACTGAGTGCATTTTGGGAAGGTACCAGCTGTAATGAAATAAGTCATCCTGGTTTGCTGCATCTGCTGTGTTTGACTTGAGCAGCTCATGTGATAATGTGTTGGTTGAATGCCTTCACTGACTGCTAAAAAGGATATGCTAAGTGAATTTGGGTAAGCAACAAAAATAATAGATATGCAGCATTTTGGCTGCTTTTCACACAAATGAAACAATCTGATCTTTCTGCAATACCACCTGAGAGCCCTAAATTCATGTTTTATTGAGATCCTTATCTAATGTTCTTTTGTTCTACCAGGTTCTATAGGTCCTGCTAAAATACCTGGGGCTATTGTTTATTGTAGGGCTGTACTGCAATCTTTCTCTTGGTTTTATTTTTTAATGATGGGGGAATGCAAAGAGACAATCAGGAAGAAAGCCTTTTTGTAGATTTTCATAATTGAAAAGTATTTTCTCTGGTGAGAAGAGGAATGCAGTACATTATTAGGAAGACTAAAAAGCTTTCCTTAATTTAGCCTTATTTTGCTAAGAAAATGTGAACTTTCCCTAGCAGTATATTTTAATTTTTTAAGGGTTGCCAATATCCTTATTAATGTACATTTTGTTCAGGGCTGTTTAGATCCACAATACTGCAAAGTGAATTTTAGACCAAGACTGGAAATAAGCCATGAAGTCCAAAGTAAAACAGTAAGGTGTTTTAATCTCAGGATTTGTTTTTAGCCTGTTACACAGAGAGGAGCCAAAAGCTACACAGGATTGTGGCCTCACCCTTTTTGAAGAATAAATTCTATGAATGTTCTCATTTAGTTGGAGTTCTGCCCTTTAAATACAAACAAAGTCATGAAAGTTGATGCTTTTTAATTCTGAAGTCAATATATTGGTATGCATAACCTAGTGAGCATAAAAACTGTAATTATACTCCAGCTAAACCTATCTCAGTCTTACACAACCTTTCCCACAGTACTGATTTCTACTAGCTTATTTTCAACCTAAATTTGAACCATCCTTGATCAATATTTGCCAAACTAGCCAAGGCTCTGTACATTTCTTATTTTTGCACAATGTTTTTGAATTATGGGACCTCTCAAGGAAAATGGAAAGACTCCCAGCACCTCTAATAGTTCAGGATGAGGTCATACACACTATTATGTAAGTAATTTTTTTCATCTCCTTTCATCCATTTTAATCTGATGCAAGTCATGAGTTCTCAAGACCCATTTCCTTTTTCTTTTCTGTTATTTTTGGAGGAGCTTCATGCCCTGTACTCTCTTGAAGTATAACATGAAGATGGATACTGTATGGGAGGGGGAGTCTCGCAAAAACAAAAAAAACCCCAAACAACAACAACAACAACAACAAAAAGCCCAACCCCAAAAAACCCCAAACTGTCCTTTGTTTTTTCTCATGAAGAAATTTCAGTCTGAATAGGTCATGGTATGAACAACAAATATTGCAGATGCTGCAGTTCTTTGTGCTGTGTGATAGTATAGCTATTTCCTGGGTCTGTGGGTATTGATATATTACATAAAAAATGCTTGTGGTTCTTTCCATAAAATAATAACATTAAAGCCTTGCATCTTAATATATTACCTTGAAAACTCAAAGAGTCAATAGTTATTTTGGGAGGCTATCCAAAGGTTAACCAGATAAATTTAAAATTATGGTCATAAATAATCTAAACAATGACCAGCCGTAGAAACAGATGGTGCTTCTGGAAGGGCCCAAACCGTTTCCACCCTTTATTCAATGTAAACCTCCTGTTTGGAGCTCTGGAGCTGAGGTCCTTTGTGCCTGCCTTTAAATCCTTAATTTCTTCAAAGGTGAGATTTGTGACACAATGTGTGAAGCTTCTTTAATCAGAAACAATGCCCAGCCCCTGTTTGCATGATTGACAGATGAACTGAGACAGCTCTCCCAAAATCAGAGAGAATGATCATGGAGTTACACAAATTACAGCTGAACATAACAAACCCATTCAGGCTTAGTTTCCACTGCTATTTGCTTATCATTTGTACCACAGATCAGTTCCTGTTATGGCATTATGAATTGTTACTTTAACTTGCTATTATGGATTACTCCATGTCTGAAAACAATCAGTTTTGGTACCCACCTCTGATATTTCTATAGTTAGTTTTGGGTTTTTCTTTTCAAATGCAACTTTATTTATTATTTATTACCTTGGTTACTGGATTTGGCAGAATCAGATGCTTTGTGCTTGAAAGATACAAAGTTGCTGAGGTGAATGCTCTGAAACACTCACCTGAGCAAAATAAATAATACAGCTCTGCAGGGGCTGGGTTTTTAGACAGCATGAAGGTTACCTGAATGATGATGAACCCACTAAAGGAGCAGTGCTGGTGAGTTCCATCAGACCTATTCCCAGCTTTAGGGCTTTTGTTTAATGCCAGTTCCTGCCAGGGAAAAAAAGAAAAAAAAAGGTTGGTGTAGTTTTAATGCTAGGATGTGTTCACTAGGCATGTTCTTGCCAAAAACCCTCTTTATGGAACAAAAAAATCATTACATCACAATAATTTGAAAGAATTATGTGAAGTAAGTGCAGGATATGCTCACTCCATGTAATTTATTAGTTCCTGTTCTTCATCAATCTTTCAGTCTCTTCTGCAACAGCTTATTTTTTACTTCCATGGTACTGAGGTCTCCCATTCCAAAAGGAGGTAAAGGTATCCAAAGTGGGGAAAAAATGTCTGAGAATTTATGAACTAGATACATGGAGACATAAAACACCATCAAAATCCAAAGAAATGGTACAATAATTACAACTCTGGGGCAGCATGAGTTAAAAGCATTTCCTCCTCTTTACAAAATACCCTAGAAAGAAAATTCAAGTCAGTTGCATAAACCTACTTTTGCTCAAAAGTGGTTGATTATGGTTGTCTTTTTGTCTCAGTCAAGAGCCAGAAAACAGCTGTATTTATTTGATTGGTTTGTACTGTTTCAGGATACTTGTAACTATTGATAAAACATGCAAGTCAGTGGGTGGAGATATTTAATACAGAATAATTCCTAATGAGTCATTGGAGAGGAGGAAAAAAATCTTTTTTGTAACTTCTTTTAGAGTTAAGGCAGCATAGCAACATTTGCAGTTCCCGAGACTAGATGATGTAGCTGTGGAGTTTAAGGTCTGTCTCTTGAAAGAGTTGAAAGTAAATACCTTTCAGGATAAAGGAGTTAATACGTTTTACAGAACATGGGAAAGGAAGATGAACAGAGAAAGAGAGAAGGAAAGCATATGTGGAGGAAATAAATCTGTCTAGACCCCTGGAGTTCTCTAGAGAAGTTAAGTTTTAAAAGCTTGCATAAGAATAGCTTCGAAATATTTGTGTCAAAAGCTTCTGTCACTAAGGCATCTGAACTTTAAAACAATATTAAATATACCTTCGCAATGTTTTGAAAGAGAAAGAATTGAGCTACAGGGCCAGTGAAAGCTTGATTTCCATTTCCCTTCAAGTAGGCTTGTACAATTACAGAGTCATGGATGTGAGAGAAAGTGCTTCCTGTCCCCAGCAAGAGCAGTGGGAGATTTGAGTAGACCCCAGCTTGTGCCTGGTTCTGCTTCTCTTGAGGGGCAGCTGGGAGTAAGAAATGGGACCCAGCATTGTGTACATGGACAGCAGTGTGTCCCACAAGCTGGAGCTACTGAGTGACATTTCTGTACCCCACACACACTTACCAGTTTGTATTGGCCAATATCATCCATCGCTGTTGTGGCCCTTGTCACTTAAGTCACTTAAGTCACTGTTCATTATTATCTCCTTATGAGTGAGCAATGTAGAATTACATTCCAGCATACAGCACGAAATACTTGCTGTCCCTCTGAAGCAACATCTCTAGATGAAAACTGGACTGATCTGATGGCTGTGTGGACAGTGAGCTCCTCTGAGAATTGAATGAGGTGGATTTTCTCTACAAGAATTATTAACTCCCAAACACTTCAGGGCAAAATGCGATTACTGTGTCTTACTGCACATCTCAGAGCTTAACGGAGCATTTGGTGTTCAGAGGATGAGTAATTTCTGTTACAGGAGTGATTTTCCTGAGGGCTCTCTAAATTGATGTGAGCTTTCCTATGCAGTCTGTGTGCTATTGCTAAGTTTGCCTTAGAGCCTTGTGCAGTAGTGCCTTATCTCGAGTTGTGCTCCTGTACACCACTGAAATATAAATATTTCCTAACAATGTGCTGGCAAGTCAGAATGATTCAGAGCACTGGTGGCATCCTGAGGGAGGGCCAGGCACTCCAGCCCCTTCTCTGTCTGTATCCTGGGAGCTGGGTACTGAAAGAGCGCCTGGTCAGCTTTGCCTGATTTGCCTCCAAAGAGTGTGTGAGTTCTCTTATGTTTTGCGGTTCTCTCATTCCTGATAGTGAACTCAGCACAGCTGATCCAGAGAAGGAAATTTCAGCTACTGATGATTTTGCAAGGTTATTTATACATAGACATGTTTATACATAGAATTAAACACATATCACAGGATCACAGAATGGTTAAGTTTGGAAGGGTCTACAACTGTAGCCACCTTGTCCAACCACACTGATCAAGCAGGGCCACCCCAGAGCACATGGCACAGGATTGCGTCCAGAGGGTTCTTGAGTATCTCCAGTGAGGGAGACTCCACAACCTCTCTGGGCAACCTGTGCCAGGGCTCAGTCACCTGTACAATAAAGAAGTTCCTCATGTTCAGATGGAACTTCCTGTTCATCAGTTTCTGCCCACTGCCTCTTCTTCCATTGCTCAGCATCACTGAGAAGAGCCTGAATCAATCTCCTTGGCACCCTCACTTTAGATATTTATACACACTGATGAAATCCCCTCTCAGGGGATTTCCCCATCTCCTCTTGTGGCTGAACAAGCCCAGCTCCCTCAGCCTTTCTGGATAAAAGAGATGCTCTAGTCCCCTCATCATTTTTGTTGCACTCCACTAGACCTGCTCCAGGAGCTCCATGTCCCTCTTGTGCTGAGGAGCCCAGAACTGGACACAGCACTGCACACAGATGTGCCTCACCAGGGCTGAGCAGAGGGGCAGGATCATGTCCCTCAACCTGCTGGCAATGCTCTTCCTAAGGCACTCCAGAATACCACTGGCCTTCTTGGCTGGCTCATATACATATGTAGAAATATAGATTGACATCTGTTTCTACAGTGACTAAAGGAAAAGGAGAAGGAATAGGAAGGAGAAATAATGAAAGAAACAGAAATATTTTAAAAAATGGTGAAAGATCAGATTCTAGATTACCAGAAGTCAACCCTAACTTCGACAGTGAAGACTTGGCAACAGCAGGAAATATCAGGCTTTTGTTTTATTGTATCAGTTCCAAGATTATAAACAGCACATTTTCCTAGATATTCTTCCAATATGAGATAAGTCTGAGAAACAGGCCAGTATGAACAGTGGTTAGCTTTCCTATGCAGGAAGAGGCTGGGTGCATACTTTAAATCTTATCTTTTCACTATGCACTATCTAAACAGAAACATCTTAAGAGAGTTTTCAGTCTCAGGACATCCCTCTTGCTTCTCCTTTGGTGGTAGTATTACTGAAAATATTGAATTGTTGTTGCTACTTCCACACAAGATGTGGAAATGACCGTTCTTTTCATTAAAATTGAAAAAAAAATTGAACCAAGACCAAGCAGGGAGGGTTTTTGTTCTGCCAAGTAGGAGAGCTTAAAATGTGTTAAGCAGACTTGTTTGCAAAAAATTACTCCAGCTTTAAGAAGTAGTTTCAGTGATGTTTTCACAAGCGCTTTTGCCAGGACTCTCATAAACAATCTAATGTGTCAACCCTAATTTCTGACAAGTGATGACCACAGGATAATCTCAAAAGTATTTGAGTTTTCCTCCTCTTTATAAAAAACAAGTAGTGCACAATATGATACAGGTGTTAAATTAGCATGAGCACTTACGATGCAACCAGTACAACCATCTCACAATTATCTTTTAGTTAAAAGAAAAAGAAATATACAGTTGAAAATTAGACCAGACAAGAATTTTCTTCTAGTGCACCTTCATTAATTGTATGGAATTATATTGAAAGTAACAATTTCAGCCAAATCAGAATACAACTAGAACAAAAATCACACTTCCTGCACTTCTTCTGGTGTCAGAATTACAGCTGAAACAATTACTGCATGAGATGATTTTTAAGTTCCATGAAAGCTGTGCTTACTGATTCAGCACTACATTTTAAGTTTACAAATCCAGTGTCAGAAATCAATGGCATAATGTTCTTATAGTAATCTAGGGAAAATCCTTTTCTAAACCTAATGTACATTGTATTTATTCCTAAAAATCTCATCAGCTAATCCCTTAGAAATAAACTCTTGTGCTATAGATGTCACGTATTTTCCTGTCTGTGCTTTTAATTCAAATGAATGCTTCCTTTTTTGAATTCTCCCACAGAGTATCTTTTACCTCTCTGTAGCCAAAGAAAAAGAGTCAACTTCCCAGGAAGATGGAAGACTCCTATGCAGAATTTATGAAGAAAAGTATGGATGCATGCATTGCACACCTTCAGCTGTGTACATGTTGCACATGTGATTTGTCAACAGCCTTACACTGGGAGATAGTCTGCTACAGAGGGTCCAGTTGTGTGTGATGTTCATAAGCATCCATACCAAAAATTAATCTGTCATGGATTCTGCTTGTAGAGTTCAACAGAGTTTGGATTTGTTTTTTCAAGACTTGACATGTAATGTCATTAAAAAAAAAAAAAAAAGACATATCTTCTTTATTGCCCTGTTCCTAAGAAAACGGGGGGTAAGCATTAACTCTAGGATCATTTTAACCCAAATCACTGAAAGTATCTCTTTTATATTCATAAACTGTCTATTGCAAACACTTGTTCACTTATTTTTTGAGCTGGAGATTTCTGCAATCTACTACCACAAGGGACCTATTTTCTTCCCAATGCAACTACATCTTGGCCACCTGTTATTTCATGCAACAGTCTGGACAATTAAAATTGCACAACTAAGACAAAGAACAGGTTTACAGATGGATTCATTTCCACAAAAATGATCTGAAGGTATTTTGAAAATTCGTATGTTCACATACACAATGGAGAGCCATGAAAACCTTTTAATTTTTGGTAAGTAAGAAGACTCCCACCAGTCCTTAGGGATGATGCCATTTGCACACCTCACCAACCATTAACTGACTCTCCAGCTGGCCTCTGGTAGTGCAAGCAATTACCCTGGCTGTGAAGCTACTGTGGCTCTCAGAAAGGTAGATCCACCACAAGGTACTAGATGATTTTTTCATCAAGGCTGGTATTTTTCACAAGCAAATCATAAATAATCAATGTCCCACAGAAAACCAGAAAATCCCATTAGACTAATATGAGGCAGAAATAGAAGAACATATTAGACTGCTGATGAAATTCAACTACCTTTATAAGAATGAAAAACTCCATGAACTGGTCAATTGAACTGGTCAAGTCTTGAGAATGTTAAGTTACACAGCTTAGCCAATGTATTCTCCCCTGCAGAACAATCTCACTGAGGTTTTCTCAAAAATGGCACAGCTGCCACTCCCTGTGTCACCTGTCAAATATGGGAGCAAGTTCAGATTCAGTGCTAAAACTTTATTCTTTGATTAATGGTCATGAAGCACTGATGAAGAGTCATGGGTGCAGTAACTGATGAGCGCTGCTGTTCTACAGAGCTGCTTTGTTTTCCACCATCAGCTGGGAGATCCTGCCTTTGAAAATGAGTTTGCATCACTGATACAAAACCCTACAAGAACCAGTGGGAACTGAAGATTTCATGCAACAAATTGTGTTCTTGATTGTTTGACAGTAAAAGGGCACTTAACTCTAATAAGTTTCCTAATGGCTTATCTTGCCAGTTGTAGCACGTTTCAAAACTAAACTGCTCTGTTTGCCAAAATTAACAAACTATGACATCACTCACTTTTGAAAGAAAGAAGTGAAAATTTTCTTGCAGTAAAAGTCCAGACAATTACCATGTGCATTCCAGATAGGATCACAACATTAGCATTGCTTCTTTGTACTAGCTCAGGAGCCCATCTTTTAACATAAGTTATGTGTCCATCAGTTCTGAATGTTGTTCCATTCTTAAATTCCTCTCTATCAGGCGGCTTAGAAGCCTGAATGCTCACACTTCAGATTTGGCCAAAAATAATGAAAGTGCAACAGATAAAATAAAGCTTAGTGATATATTTGAGTAAAAAAGGGCCTCATATAAAATGAGGTTAGCTTGGCTTATATTATACTCAGGGCATAAGTGAACATGCTAAACTTTTTTAGTTGTTCTTTATATATGCTCTTCTTTATATAGTATAAAAGGCATTTATGATATATATTGTCATTTCAAGTATTCTTGCCAAGCAGTTTCTGAGTATTTTCATAAATTTAAAGGAACTACATAACAGTTCAGCACATTTAATAAATATACTTTATATGGAAATAACTTTTTGGAGAGTAGTAAGTTGCATTTGATCTTAGAAAGTTCTGCTTTAGCTTTGCAAAAGAAAGTTAATCATAATCTGATTTAATACCTTATGCTAATGACAACTTAAATACAAATGCAAGCATAAATTAGATGCACTGATAGTCCCTTACTGCACTTTAAAGGCTGCAGATAAATTTGGAATGCACTCAGAGAATCCTTTAGTGAGAACAGAGAAATATTTAAAAAAATCTGAATTTGTAACAGTGCTGCCATGGGACACAGACTATGAAATGATTTAGACAAAGAAATGAAATATAGCAGTGGAGTAGGGAAAAAAGAAGTACACTCATTTCAATTCTCAGCTTGCAACAGATCTCCTGTGCTGACTTTGGTGAAATGTTTCTGTCACAGAATTCCCAGGAAATTAAATTCACCCAGTTTGCAGTGGATGAGATAGCTCAGCTGTAACGCAAGAGCCTAGCAGAGTGAGCAGCTGTGGCAAGGTCTCACCTCATGCTGGCTGTCTTCTCCTCAATGCCCCATGCAGCAATAGCTGTGCAGGGAATGATTTTCCAGCATTGTTCCTCCCACAGCAAGACTGAAGCTCTCACCCTGTGACTGCTGTGACCCTGGAGCCACCTCGTTGTAGGATTCTTTCTGAAGGGGATCATTCCCAAAATGGGACAGAAGCTCTGAAATGGCAGCAGAAGGAGCAAAGCTGCATATTCCAGATTGTCTGTTGCTAAGGAAGGACCAAAGAAGATGGAAACAACAAAGACTTGTAGTTGTCCTCTTCTTTATCAATAAAAGCAATCTTTAATTATTATTTACTTGGTGGGTTCAAGCATACTGGGCATTTTAACATAGATGTGCCACATTCTTATGTCTTCCTTTAATCTGCTGCACTTTATTTTTAAGTGTCATGCTCAAGTATAACTGTATGTTTTGCCTCCTGCCCTGCTGCATTCCCAGAGGTTGATTAAGTAGGTTATAATCCTTTAGAAGATGTCTACTCAGTAATGCCACAATGTCTTGCTTTTTTATGTACTTAGGCAAGCTAGAGGATTCCTAATATTTCTTTTCTAACTCTGAACAAAAAGTATGAAGTGCTTTTTCTGGATGAGTCTTCATCCCACCACTTTTCTCCCAGACCTTTTGTGAAAATTTCATTACAAGAGGGTACTGGATGTTATCCAGCCTTAGCTATACTTTGTGAACTTGATAAAGGGAAGTGAAGATTTACAGTATGCACCACTGCACAACATCTTGTTGGGTGGGTTTGGTACAAATTAATTAACCAGCTCTCCTGGTTAGAAATTATCCAAAGTCTGTAGGTTACACAGAATATACAACTTCTCTAGGGATTTGTATCCTACTGCAAACAGAAAATTACATTGCCCAATTTTTTACAAAGACCTCCCACCAGATGTCCCTCTTTCCCCATCAAAAGGATAACAAAAGACTTGAACTGTCAATTTAAACCTGTCTGTAGTGATGCAGTTCTTCATTATGCTATATATCCTGTAAAATTAATTATCATATCTGTACTTTGACTCAAATAGCAGCTGCTTTTATCCATGATGCCATAAAAGCATAAGCCTGTAGGAAGAGCACATAACCTCAAAGTGCACTTTATACCTAGAGAGCCTGAGCCAGGCAGAGCAGACCTCACGGTGCTTGAGAAATGATGGCATACTTCAGGTGCCTGCTTTCCAGCACTGGCAATTACACACAACCTCACTGGGATTGATTTTAGTCAATTTTTAGGGAATTGAAAGAAATATAAAGGCTTCATTTGAGTCTTTTGACCTACTCATTAGGAAGTTTTGACACAGCAAAGACAAAATATTCCAGAAGCTTCAAAAAGAAATAATGTGCAACTGAATTGGATATTGTCATGAAGAGGAAATTTTAGAAATGCCCTTTTATTAACATGGTTGCTGGCATGATGGTCAGCAGTCATGATGGTGCACAAAAGAATCTGAAAAATTTTGGTTGCACTTCTCAGCCGGGTTTCATTTCAACCATGGCTACAACAATCAAAATCACTCGTTCAGATATAGCCATCTCTTTTTCTCTGCATACACCTGTTTCCATTCATTCTGACAGTTTGGTACTTAATGGGCAAAGGGCAGCAGGGCCTGACCATAAGATCATGCTTACATTCCACAGAGTCCGAGATGAACGGGAGAAATGAGTCCATGACACACACTTAATAATGAACACAGAATAATGGGATATTTCTGGTGCTAGGAGGTCTAGACATTGACCATGAAATGTGCACTCTCATAAGCAGAAGTGTACTTATTTGATATCTTGGCAACTGAACTGTGAGGAAAGATGCAGAGAATTTATTCTCTGGCACTATTTGTCACAATGTGAGCCAAACCCAGTACCTCAGTATCAAATGGGGTAAATTGCTTTAAGGGTGTTGAAGCCCACAGTGAACTTAGCCAGTTTTTAGACATGGTTGGGGAATAGTATGTGGAAACTACAGATTTTAGATAAACAAACTTTCCCTGTTTTCCTATAAGCTGAAACTTCTGCTTACCAGGTGGGATCAGAACTGTAAATTCCATCCCCCAATCCCTCCTCACCCCCTAAAAAATCCCCAAACACCTAAGCTACCCAATGAAAATACAAAAAAACCCCACCCTCAATAAACCCTACTGCAAAAAATAAGGATCATGAAGACAATTAAGTATCTTTACTTTGCATCTCAGCCACTTACGCATATAACAGAATTAAGAATATTTCTTTATTTCCTAAAATATTTTCTTTATTTGTGAGCTTTTTTGACTCTCCTTGTACATTCCTTAGCACTGAGGAGGTCTGAACCTGATGATTCAAGTGCTAGTAATAACAAACAGTGGGGACAGCTTGGCTGACATAATCTATTTACAGACTAAAGGTGTAAGGAGCAATATTGCGGGGTGCTTATCTGCCAAATCAATGGCCAGTGGTACTGGGCAGAGACAGTATTTTACAGGCTTAACCTCATAGTTCCCTTCTCACTTTCTTCATGTCACGTAAAATCTGACTAAATTCAAAAGGCTACATGAGGAATAAAAAGGGAAAACCTGGTTCATGAAAGGATTTACTTTAGCTATCAAAAATAAATAAATTCCCAAACCTCCACTGCAATTGAAACAGACATTTCAAATACTCTAAGATAGACAAATACTCTGTTGTACCTCTAATGATTATGATATGAGCTTATGATTTGTACAAAACAAGCCTTAATTACTGTGAATATCCTACTGGATTTTACAATTAGGAAAGAAGGTATTTTCATGCTTTCCAGATTTGGGATAAATATAATTGATTTATGATTAACATAACAGGTCTAGGCTTATCCTCCAAATAAATTGTGCTTCACAGAGAAACGAGAAACGAGGATAAAGGCATTTTTCTCATTTTTATTGAAACATGGTATTTTCAAGGCAGAGCAACTAAGAGCAATGCTGATGAGGACTCCTGCTAGATGAACACGTGACATCATTCATGCTAGACTGAAGTTCCTCTGTCGTATGACAGGAGAAGGATGAATGGGAGGCCAAAAATCTAAAGAATGATGTGAATAAGGTTTTTTAAAGGACACAATTTGGAAAGTAACATGCTTGGGAGAAACCACCTGTCGGTTTACTACAAATCAATTAAGCAACACTGATCACTGGACATTTCTTGGGAACTAATGGGACTATATACTATGGGTTAATAGTCCAAGTTCGTGCCCTAGGCCACCAGTTCTTGGCAGCTTCTCATGCCATTGAAGTGTTTCAGACCAAGGCTTTTGTAGTTTAGGTTAAAAAAAAAAGGGTGCAAACATATTCGAAATTTTTAAAAGATGTATCAATAACAGTGCAATACTTATCCTGAAAGGGAGGTGGATCTGATGCAGAGAAAACATCAAGATTCACCAATTCCCATCAATTCCCCTGGAACTCTATTCCTCAGCAGCTGATAAAGGCTCCTCTGGCAAGCCTCACTGAACCCCAACCTCAATTTCATGACTTTGGCAGACCAGTTTGGATAATAACACAGAAGATAAATATACTTTCAGGCATTTCAGGCATACTCAGCCTCCACGAACACCACAATCAAATCATTGCAGTGGGTCAGATGTGCACTCATCTCCAGAAGCTTTTGTGTTACATGCAACCTTTGCCATAAAAGGTGTCTTGCAAGACCAAGCAAGACAAGGTAAACAAAAAGTTTCAGCAACCTGGTGGCTGCTGGAAAAGGCCTGTCCCCTCATTAAACCTGGTGGCTTACATTTTAAACATCTCTCTAGAGCACTGAATACTTTTGCAACATCTCCTGCCTTGTTCAGCAACAAGGATGACTCCTTGCAGGAGCAATATGGAGAAAAAAATAATATCTGTGAATCCACTGTTAGAGAAGGATAAATGTGATTCTGGCCATCTCATGTGACAGGATGAAACAAGCAGATAGTTGTCATTTCTACATCCATCTGAGCCCTTACTTTCTCCAAAGGTTGGACATGTCATCTGCAGCAAGATAACCACTCCGTGTCTGTATGTCTGGCTCAAGTGCCAGTCAGCTATAGAGTTCCCTGGCATTAAGGATTTGTGTTCAGGGGTGTCCAAATTCCAGACACTAGCTAAACCCTGACTAAACTGCCAGTCTGACTCTCACTGCCATTGATGACAGCATTGGCTATGGCTCATTTCTTTAAGATTTCCTCTGAAGCTTTCCTGCTCCCCTCCCACCCCAGGTTGGTTCCTGGCAGTACATAGAAACCAGCAATTTCACAAGGTTGTTTTAAACACTAGTCCTTGTATCTAAAACCTCTCTCTTGTTAGCTTTGCTAAAACACACAGCACTCAAGTGCTTTCTAAATGGCTATCAATGGATGCTGCACTTAAAGGGTAAATGTAAAAAGGAACAAACTGAACACATATATCACATACATTTTAGGGCTGAGACATTAAAGAGCAGAAGCTTAATCTTTGGAATTTTTCAGCATAAATAACTGGCCCTGCTTATTCAACTCAAAAAAATATCTTTCACATTCTTACATGAAATATTTTCTATCTACTGCTTTGAGGAAAAAAACACACTATCATTTTTGCTATTTTTTTAAGCACACTAAGCACACGTGGCCTATTAAGAAAAGTTATTCCAGAGTATTACTGTGTTTTAAAAACAAGGAGATACAAGACACTGTAAGGGAACATTCTGCTTTCTTGAAAAAAATAATAATTTGATACAATTAGTCTTGTCCATAGTTGTTGCTTTTAATTAAAAATGACCTTCTTGATTGTTACAGTTTGAACAAAATAATCAAGCTGGTAGCAACAAAACACCTATGTGGGGGTAGCAGCCTGCTCTGTGTGTTCCTTATCTTCAGAAGGACTGAAATGATAGCCACTGAATAAGGGTAAGAGGCATATATAATGCACTTTACTGAACTTGGATATCTCCATATATTTCATATGTTTCTAGACAATGCTTGCACAATGTTTTAAGAGTGCAAAGTATGGTTTGAAAAGTCCACAGTATTTATTAAGTGTTGAGACACTCTCCAAGCCAGTGTGCAATGAAACGGAGAAAGTCCTTTAGAAGAATTGGTCTTATGTTCAATTTTAAGAGCAGAGAAGACACACTAAAATACATGTGATTATTTAAACATTTCTAGTTAGTGCTGTTGCCACACAGAATAAGAGATTCTGTGCAGCTTGCTGAGCTGCAAGCTACAGCCAGCCAAGTGCATGTACTCTGCACTCTACAGCCTCTCTCTTTATTAATAAGATACATAGACTTTAACATACATTGTTACTTAAACCAAGTTCCATGGCATTTTGCATGGATTAACACTGCCAGCTTGCATCCCAAAGATGTAGAATGCTTAAGCATTGCTCCCACTCCTGCAAGTGGGTCTGCTGAAGATCAGTGGGGTTACTCTACCAGATTGAGCTGAGTCTGACTGGGCTTGCAGAGAAATTCCTGAATGCTTTTTTACCAGGACATCTTTGTAGATGTCATGGAATTTTCTGAGCAAAGGAGATGTGTCCCTTCGGTTGGCAGCTCAGGGATATGACCATTGCTGCTCCAAACACTAGTAACAGCCAACCTCAAATGAGCATGGGGAGCACCAAGGAAACTGACTTTGTGGAGACCTCTCACATCATGTAGTACCAGCATGAAGAATGACAGATAGCTGTACTCCCAGCTGAAGTGAGCTTCATGCAACTGTGATTTCTGAATAATTGGGTATTTCATTATGAAGTATGCATCTATTAGAAAAACTTGGTAGAAAAAAGAATAAAACATATAAAAATGGAATTGTTCAGATTTAGGTTTCCCTTCTGCTTCCATGCTTAATATAAGCTAAAGAGTAATGCTATGGTGTCCTGCTTAATAAATGCATTAACATGCAAAGTTTGTATAAGATGAATGTGTTAGATGTTCACAAATGCAGAAGGGTGAATATTCTGTAGTGCTTCTGCTCGTACTCCAAGCTTTTGCTCTGGGAAAGAAGGTGCGTATGTAGTATTAAGAAAAACAAGTTATAACTTTTGGCTCGTAATAGGCCTGTGAATTTTAACACCAGCGGGTGTTATGCTTTGCTTTTCTATTCATAGTCCTGAAAAAACTCTTTTCAAAATATTGTGCCCTGGTTTAGTATAAATGATAGATTTAGTACTTATTCCTCAATTTTTTTAAAAATGAAATTCAAATTTTCCCCTTATTATTAGGAAGCTTGGTCAGGAATCTGAGAAGAACTGGCTACCAAGGAACTGAAATAGAATTAGGATTCTGTGCCTATGAATTCTTTCCTCTTCTATCTCTGCCTTTAGGGAAATCTCGACTTTATTTTCCCGATGCATAAAAGCCGACATATCTGCCAATTTTAATTAGATGGAGTACAACGCCTCCAGGATTGTAAGTGCCAAGCATTATTATAATCTGTGACCTTCAGCTAATGAAGGAGTGTCCTGCTTTCACGTAAAGCATGTCAGGTATTAGGCTGCGATACCGTTTGAGCGCTCTGCCCTTCTGACACAAGCTGTGTCTTGGTAAAAAAGGTTGTGTGCTGGTAAATCCTTGCTCACACCTGCACAACACTGCTGAAGTTTGTAAAGACAGTGTTTGGTGTCAAGCATGTTGTGCATGTTGTGATTTTATATTCACCTTATACAAAATCAAAGCCTTTTACAAGAAGCTCTGTGACAGATTTCAAAGCAAAGGGGTATGATAACCTCTACCTTACCATATCTCAAATTACAAGATCAAATTCAGATTTGGACATGTTGGAAGAGAAGTTCAGCTCTGTCGGTGAAAGCCAAAAGAATATAAATAATGTGCTTTGATATGGCCTTGGGACCTCTTGCAATTTTCATGGAGAGCTTCTAATTCTTCTTTATTTCTATCACTTCTTCATAAATAAAAAATTTTTTTCTTTCTCCCCTAAAGCTCATAATGTGGTAAAGAAGTTGTTGGGAACTGTTAAATCAGTGTATAAATCCCCACAAGAAAGAGTCCATCATACATTTTGCATACCTCAGGGGTTCAAGGACAGTGGGCAGGAATCTGATCTATTTTACAATAATTTAAACTTTTGACTAATTTGAGTGAACTCAGCAGCGTTCCTCCAGATGTCAGTTAGACTGACAGAGAGCAGAGGGTGGCTCAGAAAGTGAAAAGTAAAACAGAAAATCTGTGTCCTTCACTGCTGATGCTGTAACTTGTGACAGCAACCTTCTCTGAGGCAGCGATGTGCTGGTGTTCCAACCATGCTGAATTAATTTACTTTGGCAGTTACTTGATTGTTCCACTGTCTATTTATTTGAAATGGAAACCAAGTCATGTTGCCTGCTCCTTCTCCTGGCATATGATTACACAATGCATCTTCCAATTTTTGCAATCAATCACTTTCATGCTACTTTCCCATTGTGCACCATGTTACCTGGCTTTTGGAGAGGTTTCCATCTCAAAATAAGTGGAAAGGAAAAACTTAAAAATAAGAAAAAGTGTCTGGATTTGCAAAGTGTGAAGAATGTCTAAGTTGTTCCATGCATTTGCTCGGTCGTTTACTGACAGCTGATTTGGAACATATGCTTCTCAGACACTCAGTGGGCTTCTCAATTTTGGGTGTAAGAGCCAGAGATTTTAGTGTCAGATAAGCTAACCTTGTTTTTTCAAAAAGTCAGGACCTGTCATCATTATAGACATCTCCTGGTTGGATAGGCACAACCCCTGTAATGTGACTGTTCAATATCAGAGACAGATCAGCCAAATGTTTGGTATTTTCTGGATTCTGTTTGAATTGTTCTACAGTCAAATAAAGCAAAAACCCCTAAAATAATGTAGATAAGTGAGAACTCACATCTAATGAATTGTATGCAACACTTATTCAAAAGGATTTCAAATGGAAAGGAAATATATTACAAAAATGTTTTGATTTTTAGAAAGGTAACTTAATCTAATTAAAATGTATTTTCCCTCTTCTAAGTTCACAGCTCCCACATATTAGTGGATAGGACATCCTTAGATGAGTTATTTTAGGTTTACTTTAGAGATGTACAAATTGACGTATGTAGTGTCCAAGATCAACCAGAAGGCCAGTGGAAGAACAATTATTAAAGTTTGAGAACTGGGAATAAAACTGAATAAGGGCCATGTTTGAAACAAAAAAAACACCCCAAAAAATCTATAGGTAGGGAAACAGGTGGCCACTGGCTTAATTCAAATTCTGACAAAGTTCCCTTCCCTGTTGAGGCACAGCTATTTCTGCCATCATCTAAGGAAGGGCACAGATTCTGTCAGCAATTGATTTCCCTTGGGCTAGTGCTTCATCCATCTCTAGAAAAGCTTCAGTAAAGCTACCTAATTGATCAACTCATCCCTCAGGAAAAGTGCTTCTGTCACCAAGAGTCTGTCATTCTCATTGGGATGGGATTCCCTCTTCTCTCCAAGAAACTATCCTTCTCTGTTTCCTACATGGCTTGTGTCTCTCCCCTCCATCCATGCTGACCTTTTTGTCCTTTCTTGGCACAGTATCTGCCAGTATCCCTTCCTTGTCACTTTTACCTCGTGCCTCTTTGTTGTTTGGACTCCAGCCACTGATTCAGGCTGCTGTGACTGTCTCCTCCTTCTTGACCTGTTTCATTTGGTAGCACAGAAACTGACCCTATGTTCATCATCATTAGCTTTTCCTACATTTTTCTTAGTCCCTCTATACCTCCACTCATTTTGCTCATAGAGAATTGATGCCTTGAGGGAGGGCCACTGCCCAATTTCAAGCTACTTGGGCACTTCCATTCTATGGAGGCACCATTCAGTGATGGAGAGTTCTTTTATCACTCACCTCTGTAGTAGCTACAACCTGGTGTCTGCCTGCAGAGCTGTCAAACCTTCACAAGCATTGCAATCACAAATTACTGAAGAGCTGTTTTTCGGAAGCTGGGCCCACATCCAACACCTCTCTTTTTTGACATTTAAAAACACAGGGATTGCACATGCACACTTATTCCAGCCGTGGGTGTAAAAGGCACCTCAGACAAAACAAGTGAGATCATTTTTCTGGAGAAGACTACAAATCCTACAGACTTGAATGGAGTAACCTGACAGCTGACACATGCAGAAGGCTCATCAGGCTTTGGAGAAAAGATTTCCAGTTTTGTTGTCTGACTTCCTAAAAATGAATGGACAGAGCCTGGGGAAATGGGACAGTGCTGTTGCAACAGTGAGAGCTACATTATCACACTTCTCAGAGGAAGAAGTTTTATGTCTTACAGTAATGTTAAACCTTACTGCAAAGTTAAACCTTACTGCAGTGTCTGAGTGAGTCAAATGAATGAGAACTTTGATTGGAAAATTAACCAACCAAGGGGAGGAAAAAATGAGAACTTTGAGTGGAAAATTAACCAACCAAGGGGAGGAATATTAAAAAAAAAGTGTTTGTCATTAATCCTTTTTATGCTTGTCATCAAGGAAGACTGCCACAGCTGCAGGGCATGTACATCTCAACCCACTGACATGCTTACCTGGAAGTGAAAAAGCAAGGGGTGAAACCTCCACCCAACTGGCATCTAAATTACACCTTATTAAACAGAAAGTTGACATTTGGAGCATATGAGTTGGGACTTGCTTTTTTCAGCATCTGAACATTCATTTCTAAAACTGGTTTTCTTGTTATTGTGTCAAGATGAGAGATTCCCAGCCAGGTAGCTGACAGGTTAGACAAAGAGTTCTGTTCAGTAATAAAACAGTCATTCGGGTATTCTCCAGTTTTCCCTCCAGCATTTGCACAAAATATATGAGCTGTGCTTGGGCCTGATACACT
>NW_005054304.1:12274308-12337107 GCF_000277835.1 Geospiza fortis
ACTCTTTCTCTTATCTAGGATTTGATAATTTTGCTAGGAAAGTGGAGAGATGTTTCGACTAGCACTGGAGTATGTGAATGAAAGTAAGAGGGTCA
This sequence comes from Geospiza fortis, assembly GCF_000277835.1. NCBI lineage: Eukaryota > Metazoa > Chordata > Aves > Passeriformes > Thraupidae > Geospiza > Geospiza fortis. The sequence goes on from NW_005054304.1 coordinate 12,274,404, forward strand.
CTAACATTTTGCTCTCATTTTGCTGGTGACATGTTCAGTTTATCCATCTGATTCATTTGTTTATCATTCAATTAAATGAAATAAGTGTTGCCCATACGGGGGCCTAGAAAGGTGTGGTGCAGCTTGAATAGTTTACACTCAGTGTTTACTTGGATGACAACTGCCAAACAGTCAATCCATAAAAAGTGATTCCTTTTTCCTCTCACTCCCTCTTATCCCCAGCCCTCCAGTGGCTCTAAAATTACACCACTAAAACTCAGCCTAGAGTACCACTAATACTCAGTCCTATACTGACTAGAAACCAGCTAGAGCAAATAATCACATTGTAGTAACCAGGAATTAAAATTTGCAACCTTTTGCAAGCTTCTGCAGTGATCTGTCCTCATCAGTCGTGTATATGGGCAAAAGTGTGGACACATGACTTTGGTTCAGACATGCAGTACAGATCACAGATGCTGAAAGCAAAATAATTCACTGGAAAAACCTTTGTATCTCATGTGTTTAATTGCTTTTGGTGTTTATTACTCTGCTGAAGATGGAGTTCTGTATAAAAGGATTGCCAAGTGACGCAACAAGGAGGTAGGCAGACTACCAGCAAGACAATAGATACCAAAAGGCCGCCTTATACTGAGGTCACATTCTTTTGAGAAATGTGACTATGATGCTTTAGCAAGCAGTCTTTGCACCCAATGATCTTTCTTACTCTATACCACTTCAGTCTAAAAAACCTGATATTTGGTATTTGTTGTGCAAGAATTACTGGTATTGGCCCAGATATTCTCACATATAATTTGAAATGGAAAAAGGAAGGAACTGCTCACTGGTGCTTTCAAAACCTGTATTTACATTGCATATATATTTGCAGCCCTATCAGCTCAGGTAGAAAGTAACACAACTCTCCCTGAGTATCTGCAGGGAAATACTTATCTGTAGTTCATGATCACAGGACTGGGAATGCCAGCACTTACTTTCTCAAATGCTAGAAATCTTTAACTGTCAGCAAAGCTAATAAAATGAATCATACATGTATACTGAAGGAGTGGTATGCAAGGGAGAAATGGATACAGTGATTAGAGTTCATACTGGTAACAATGGTAAATCTGAATGGAAAACTAACAGGATTTGTGAAAACATTTCTAAAGTAATCTCTGTTACACTCCTCCCCTAGTGTACAAGACCATCTAGGCAAGAGGAAAAAGAGGCACTCAATAAACAGTGTAGAAGAGGTGGGAAAATATCTTGACACACTGCTGGAGAACTTTTGGTGCTGCATTTAACAAAGTCAAGCCAGAGCTGCATCTGAGACGAAAAACTGGCAAACTACTACATCTGGCAAAATTAGAAACTATGTAACCAGCAGCTGGGAGAAGAACAACAAACAGCAACAATTCCAGGAGAGCAAAAGACATTTGTTAGGCACTAATGGTACTGCCATAATTTAACAGGCAGTAATAAAAGTTCAGACAGAAGGTACAAAAGCCCAGGGGAAGGAGCAGTTGATCAAGTGTTACATTACAGTAGCCACCACTATGTCTTGTGCAAGTTCACATCATAGTGTACAGAGGACAACCTGCAATGATTTAACACTAATGATCCTAAAGAATCCAAAGAATTTAAAGAAGCCCTAGACAATCACAAAACAAAAAGTTATGGAAGTAAATGAAAGAATCTAAGACAGAAATAAAATGGTAAATTTTCCTTGATAGCAATACACCAAGCAATGGGATGTATCAAGGATTTAATTTGATGAATTTAGTAAGGATTTGATTTTCATTTCTGTGAACACAAAAAATCCTAGAGCCTGCTTTGATGCCCAGTTGAATTTTAGACTAGAAAACACAATCATACAGACATCTGGTAAGAAATTTTAAAGTATTCAGTAGTGGTTTAAACCTGGTGTAACCATTGCTGATCTTCCACAAAGAAGAAACAAGCCAGCTCTGAAGACTTTTAAACTGGCATCAATCACATACATAGTTACTGCAACCCCCTCCAAACCTCCTCCATAAAATAGTTGGTACAAAATTAGAGACTATTTATGACCAAGCTGAAGAATTAGAAGCTAGTTATATATTTTCATAACTCGCAGTTAAAAAATCTACAATTATTTATATACTTAAATTGCTCCCCAAAGCAATAGCTAGTTGAAGATAAGTTATAGCATCACTGACATCACACTTCATACCTTTTTCAAGTACATTTATTGCATATTTTAGGAATTAAATGCTTCCAGGATATTTAAATGTTTTTCCACATTGGGCTGTAACATGAAACTTTTTATGGGCATAAACCATGGCTTTGATGTGAAATTAATTAATTCATGAAATTTAGGTACGGTTTATTATTGCAGCTGAAATGTCTGCCTAAAGGAAAATTAATATATTAAATATTTTTCCATAGAATAGTCTCCATAAACTGGGATTGTTTGAAATAAGCTTGATCCTATTGTGATGTGAAGGAGATGCTATTTTTAATATGAGAAGCAAATCATAGCTTCCAGTGCTTGACTTCCCAAACCCCTTTTAAGTTTCTCATTTAGTTTCAGACTGCTCCGTTTACTTGATCTTTTTCTCAAGTAAACCTGTATTCTATATATTTGCTGGGTTTGTGACATGACTTTTTGATCTTTCTTAAGTCCGGTCCAAACCAGCAAGGCATTCTGGCAAACTGAAAATGAATTTAAATGATCCATGCCTTCATTTATAAAAGTATTGTAAATCAATTATTATGCTTTGTTAAAACAAGACACTTAAATAAATGCATAATTTAATCACATCCCTATTTCCTGAAATATAAACTCTCAACTACATGGAAGGGATCTGTTTTCCCAAGTTGCTTTTACCTATTTCTTTTCTTACTTTGATATTTAACCAGGTACTGGAAAATATTCACAAAGATGTTCAAGACATGGACTTCAAAGGACAATCCACAGAGTGACAGCCCAGTGCTGCTCTGGGCAACTTGGAGAAGGAAGCTGAGGGCATTTGCACAGCTCCAAAAAGCCACGAGGGGAGATTATTGCAGATGATGGCAAACTCCCCAGGCTGTGGAGCCTCAGCAAAGCCCTGCGCCGGAATTTAGCTGCACGCAGAAGTACCTGGGTTTGCCTCCACTGGTTGTGTATTGTCAATGTTGAGTTACAGGCCCATTTCCTCTCTGCAGTATCAGCTCATGGATTTCCTTTTATGTTTGTGATGCCTTGCTAGGGAGCACCTGTCTGTGCTGCTTTCCTCATTTCCTTTAAAATGAGATTAATAGATAGCAGCCTGCCTCTGAGGCGCTCGGCAGGACGGTCTCCTTTGTACAACGCTTAGATCTTGTAAAAGCCTGATTTAATGCTGTCAGACCCAACAGAACCTATTCCTGTTACCATTTGGGGTGTCCTGGAACATATGACAGAAAAAGTCCTGCTCTCAGCCCCACCAGGGCTATAGCTGAACTTCTCTGCTTACAGTAGTAGAACAGCTCTGCATTTAGACCCACTAGTAAAGAGCAGGAAACCAGAATATTGGTTTGTTGCTTGAGACTCCAAAGTTTGTATTTCCAAAACTCATAGTAGTGTGATCTGGCCAAATGTTTCTTTAAGAAAAATCTGATACTCCAGGATTCCAAAATTTAACAAAACCCATGACAACTTCCATTCTAATAAAGCACTCCAGATCTACTAAACAGTAGTTTACTCATGCCCAATTTTTGTTACCTTCCAACAGAGATGCCTTAAGAAGTCTGTATCTGATCTAATACAGTATTTGGAGAATACAATATGCTGGCAAAAAAGAGATTTTATGTTAAGATTGATGCCAGATTATCAAATATTTAGATAATTAATCATTTTAGAAGTATACAACAGTACATAAGCGTGTGATGTAAGAACTAAATTAAAAGTTATGCAAAGCACAATAGTTTTGAAAATATATCATCTACTATTAAGAAAAAGAATGACCCTACACAATTTCAGAGACATTTTTTCTACAGACATTAAAAAAATTCTGGAGGAATTGCCAAGTTTACAAATATGCACACACATTCCACATATGGATATGCTTTAGTAATCATCTTTACAAACCTTTTAGGCTACACATGGCTCTAATAAATAACCCATTCACAAACAATATATTATCATCTAAAAAAAAGAAAAAAAAACCCAAACCCTTTTCATATACAGCCCAACAGTTCTAGTGTTCACTTTCAACCCCCAGCTCCATGATCAATCATTACGTCAGCGCTCATTTTTCATGGTTTGGTGTTGAACAGCAAATGGAAAATGACTGAAAAAATTAATATTGTCTCTAACAATGAGCAAAGCTCAAGAAAGAGCTCACAAGCGACAAGCTGAGGACAGTCTGCCCTCTGTAAGTTGCAAATGTAATAAAATCTGAATGTTTCTTCTCCTTTCTTTTTGAACAGAATTCATATGGGCCAAACTGCATGACGGGAAGGCCCCATGTCAGTCCCTTTGTGTAAATAGTAAACAGCTGCAGTTAAATGTTTTACCCCTTGAAGGAGTAAAACTTATTAGCTCCAGGTTAAGAGCCTTGTAGAAGGTCAGCCCAGCTACTGCAGAGCTGTGAAATATCATCCTTTGGCTATCTGCTGACACACATGCAGGGGCTGAGTTATGTGGTATGGGCAATACAAGCTTCACCACTCAGAACACAACAAAAAGTTGTGTTCCCCAACCACCAAAATTATTGGGACAATAACAGCTTCTGAGGGGAAAGACCCTTTCTCAGCCTCAATCCCATGAGTTTTCTTCACTCCTGAGTCTCACTGCATCCTGCCACTTCTATACCAAATGTAAGTTCCTTGTGTCTGTGTGATACAGGCTAAGACCTTTCCATGATGCCAAGTTTTATGCAGGGGTGGGGGGCAGGTGGGAGGAGTGGCAGGAAAGTCCAGAAGAACACATGGCCAAGTGGCTCAAGGTGTTCTCTGCCTGTGTGTGAGATGCTGTGTATCACTCCATGCACAGGCAGGTCTTGTAACCTGGGAAAGACAGTAGTACTCATGGCAGCTGGGTAATTATGATTTTCTGGAAGCTTTTTTGGAAACTTGGATGCCCTTATGGGAGCGACTGACAAAGCCTTTCCATACTGTGGATGTGAGGCTGAAGCAAGAGACAGTGTGGTGCTGGGACAGAAGGAGGGGAGCTGAGGACCAGTTGTCTGAGCTGGGAGGTAAAGGCATGATCGTGGCTGTGCTGTCTGCATTTCCCCCACTGTGGTGATACACATGGTGGGGAAAAAGCGATAACTCATTCCCCTACCTTTCTCCATTTAAATCAGTGCCTGATTTGTCTAGCCAAAGTGCAGTATATCATATTCATTCATGGCCTGTCTTAATACTCCTTCTTTTACTAAATCACACATTAAAATAATAGGAAGGCATAATCTGGCAAATCTTTCTTCATCAGTTATTTTTATTTTACATTTAACGAGGATTCAAATATGACTTCTTAAATTTGTCAGAGTTAACAAGAACCTTTTCCTTGTCACGTAGAACTCAAACTTCTCATCTTAGTCTAAACATGCCCAATTTTTGTTTTCTTCTAGTACCAACACATCAGACATCCAGCCTAGCCCAAGATATGTAAGATGTATTTTCCTTGGCAAAGAAATAATTTTGAGCCTGATTGATGCCAGACCCTAGGCAGTACTGATTATTTCTCTTTTTGGTGGTATGCAAAAGTCTTTCATCAAAATTAAGGCCCAGGGCATTTAAATCCTGATATTTTTTAGCTGAATATGATCATGATTATGTTTCTGGCACACTGAGCAGCTTTTGTCACAAAAATAAAATGTTTGTGTAGCTCTATTTTCAGTCTGTATCATCATTGTTTATCCAGTGCCTGGATAACAACAGAGTTATATAACAGAGTATATAACAGATATACTCTGTTATAACAACAGAGTATACTGCCTATGAGAATCAGTATGCTTAAGGTACAGAGATCATTTTGGCTTTCTACAGCTTGTTGCAAACTGCTCCAGTAGTCATTTCACATACAAATATTTCTTGTTTGATTGATGAAATATACCTCCAAGTGCAGAAAGCAGGTAACACAATTAAAACAATTAATTAATAAGATCCTAAAAAAGCCATCTTCCCTGTAAGTCTTCCTATCTCAGAGCAGACTACACAATGCTATTTCCCAGACAGAAGAGAAAGTAAAAAGGTGTCTTGAGCTGCTGAAGTTTCAGTTGCCCTGGACTAGCACCATCCTTATGTCCCTCTTCTAAGGACATCTTGGGTTTAGACTGGAGTCCTGAGCGCTGCAGCAGAACTCAACAAAAATAGTGTCTAATCCAAATTGACTTCTTGAAAGTGAATCAAAGCACAAAGGATGAGGTTTTGTATATGGCTGAGTAGTACCAAACCCTTGTGTAAGTTCAACAGGATTGGCAAAGGACCTCCCTACTGGCAGCATTCACAGCAGGTTCTCCTTTTCCTCCACAGGAAGTGGTGTTAAGGGTCTGGTCTCAAGTCCCGACTTTTATAAGTGTCATTGCATTAGCTGTAGCTGTAGATATGACTGTAGGCAGTCTCTTACTACTGGTCCCATGAGAAATAGCCCCAGAAAACCCTGTAGCACTTAACTGGCATATGTTTAGAAAGGAGCGGGACCCTCTGCCTGTCATGTGCCATGCCTGAGCTCACAGCAGTTTGGAGACATGGGATAACATGCTCCCTGCAGCCAAAGCACTGGGCAGGTGGGCAGCCACATGTCACACTGTCCTGCACTTCCAAGTGACCTTCACTAGCAGGCCCCTGCACAACATATTGCATTAATCCTTCCTGGAGGTCACAAAACCAGGGCTAAGTGGGCTGCGGTACAGATCCAAGAGAAACAGTTGCAAATGCCTAGCCAGATGCAGATGGAAAAATGTGCTTTTCATGTAGCCAGTTCAGAAGGCTGAATAATTTATTAGTGTATCACATGCTATTTTTCAAAACTATGCCACTTTGAAGGAAATCATATATTTCAAATTATAAGCAGGTCCTGCTAACAAAGTGGATCACAAATGCCAAGGCAGACAAACCATTGCGTGTTCCCCAGCTCCACGCCAAGTGACTTTGATTACATCACTGCCAATGGAGAGCTTAGAGAGAAACAAGCACATCACAGGAACAAAATAATTACTGCTGGTTACTTCAAGCACAACTTAGTGTGCTCAAATGTTGATCCAAAGGCCTTGACCCTTCCTGCAGTGCCCCCAGTACCTTCACCCAGCCTCTCAGTAATAGGCTATCAAAGGCTGCAGAGTGGATTAATTCCAGTGGCTTTTCTGGAGCTGAGCAAGGCTGACAAATGAAATACAGTTTGCCTGTCTCAGTGTGGGTATTGTTTTCTGCACTGTAATGCAGCACAGGTGTTGCAGGCCATGAGGAGATGCACTGGCAGAAGTGTGATAAGGGAACTTATGTGAAGAAAAGCATGCCATGGAAACTTGGGGAGAGGAGGTGAGGCAAAGGACCCCCTTGGCCCCTGAGGGTGCTGCTGGGCCCTTGGCATTCCCCCAAGACAGCATATCTCTAGGTACCATATGGTTTGAGGATGAACTTCCTGTGCTTCTAAGGGGTGGAAGAGAAGGAGGAAGCGCCTACGTATGGAGAGAATAATTGCTTCCCTCTTCTACTTCTTCTCCCTCTGTGCCCCGGGCATCAACTTTACACCACCATAAGAACGAGGTGAGGTCTGATCTGGAAGGAGGCATTTGTAGATAAAATTTTGGCTGAAATGCATGGGAGAGCAGAGGGCAAATAAGAGGACAGGACAGCACCCTAAAAGCACATGGTGTATCTTACAACAACTACAGCCTTGTTGGCATTGGATGGAAAAATGGAGAGTGAGTTCAGAGGGCCCCAGATCATCAGAATCAGGTTTATTCTGGTTTGAAGAAGCATCTGTCCTTTGTTTGCACCACACTGGTTTTGTAGTTGTGAAGGAGTCTGTGCTTTTGTGGTTGTACAAGCAATGACAGATTTGTAACTATCCACAGCCCAGCCCAGCCTGCCTTATCATACAGCTTTTACTGCACAGAACTGTCTCAGGAAATCTGTCAGTCCTCACCAAAAAATATGACAGTACATGATGAGCATCATTTGCAATTGAAGGGTAATGTGAAAAATGGAGGTAATTTTGTTCCAATGCATTACATTTCCCAGAATATAAGAATCTATGCTATTTCTATTAAGTTAAATAGAATTCAATTCAATTTTCACTAGTAAGGATAGGGTATTAAGTCAAAAATAAAAAAAAAAGAAAAGGAAGAAAAGATGAAAGGGCCCGAAGTCTGTGAAAACTAGTCTATGGCAACTCCACCTAGAGGCAGATTTTCACAGACGTCTGTCAAAATAAGCAGCACAATATAGGCTCAGTTGAGGCAGTGGTGTGGTTACAAAGCCACTCAGTACATGCACAGGTTGATACATTGCTCCCTACCCTCATTATACCCACAGTCTGCAGATTACATGTGTGACTCCAGACAATATTTTTTCATTAGCAATCTGGATATGGTTACACAGGAAGCTTTAGTCATGTCCTAATGAAAAACAAAGAAACCCTGCTGGTGGTCAAAAGTAAACTGGTTCTCAGGAAATTAGAAATTATATGCAGTAGTGTCTGTGTCACATGCTTGTCTAACTTCTCTGAAGAAACAGCTTATTGACAAGCACAGGTGTAATTCTCTCTTGGGTTGTAATTTTTTTGTTGTTGTTGTTGTTTCCAGGGCCAGAATCACATTCAGAAACATTGTCTCTGATTTGGGCTGAACTGATAAGATCTGGCCCTTATTCTAGGATAAACATCTGTATTTGAAGCAAAGATTTATTTCTTTCAGGAGGCAACCTGAAATGCAGAACGACAATTTAAAAATCCTATCTCAATGAATACATTCAATCAAATTACCTTAAACTTAAAACTAATAAAAACATCCTTATCAAATACTACCTCATAAAAAAGGTTATATCATTTTACATAATTTGATACAAAATTAGCTATTCAGTCTCAAGGTTTGAACTCTTCTTTTCACAAAAGTTGCAGTAGGATATCTCAGCTATTTTGCCGTGCTTGCAATGTCAATGGAGGTGACCTTTCTGGGTCACATTTTTAGAGCTGTTCAAATGCTTAATTTCAATGAAACCAACCTGTAGGAAGCTGCCAACTTGAAAGAAAGAAAGAAAGAAAGAAAGAAAGAAAGAAAGAAAGAAAGAAAGAAAGAAAGAAAGAAAGAAAGAAAGAAAGAAAGAAAGAAAGAAAGAAAGAAAGAAAGAAAGAAAAGCAGAAAGAAAGAAAGAAAGAAAGAAAGAAAGAAAGAAAGAAAGAAAGAAAGAAAGAAAGAAAGAAAGAAAGAAAGAAAGAAAGAAAGAAAAGCTGATTTGAGGCATGTAAATTAAAACACGTCAGTGCAGACTATAGATCCTTTTCTCTTATTTTCAATTGCTCTGTTTTAGTGTTCTACCTGGGATGACAACCTCAGCCTCTGGGCTGCTCCACTCTTCCTCCAAGCAGGATTACCCACTTCAGCTTTCCCCAGGGTATTGGGTTGCATTCACACTGTTTGTCTCCCTTTCCAGTTAAAAAGCTCCTTTAGGAATTTACATTAGCAAAGGTGTGACCCCATGCATTCTGTGTGGTGAACTTAATTATACATGTCCCAGTTAGTCTTTTGGTTTGCTTTTATGTTAATGTAAGTCAACGGATTTCTTTGATGCCCCACCAGAGTCAGTCAAGAGTAAGGGAAGTTGAGCTCTTCATCCACACATGGTAAAACCCAGGTTTCGTATCAGATCAGGAAAAACGGACTCATAGGAAAGTCAGCGCAGTAAGCCTATACCATATTTTGAATTTTTGTTTTGATTTTCCTTATTTTTTTTCCTTATTTCAGTTCCTCTAGGAGCCATACCAAGCCCTTTCCATTGTCACCTGTGGAACTTACTGCAGAAATCAAAGTAAACCTATGGCTCAAAAGGACAATTGTAATGTGAAGGGCATTTTCCAGTATATCCCATTTAAAACATAAGTGAACTGTTAAGTTCCAAACTGATTAAAGGAAATTCCTCTTCCTAACTGGTTTTCTAAATATTTCATTGTTAAGCATTTTATGGCAAGAAAGCATTTCTAAGCAAGCATACACGTAAGTTTAAGGCACAAGGAATAAAAAAAATTAACACTGTCACATCCTGATAAAATAACAGCTGATTTCTATATTGATTTGTTATAAATTTTCCTTTCTCCTCTCTTTTATGGTCCTTCTGTTTTCCTATGTATTTGGTAGACTGAACATCAAGGATTTTTATAGAATCATTAGATATGTCCCAGATTCACTGTATTATTGGCAAAAGCTATAATGAAATGGACTTTGAAAAATAACTTATTTCCAGTGGATTCAGCTTTCCAAATTCCAAATGTTCACATCTCTATTTACTGTTACTTTAAATAGCTTCATTTCTGTGGATGGCTGATGAGCTTCCCAGATGGAATATAAAGCTTTATGTAGCTCTTGAGGTTCTCCTTTTACTCTTTATGAAGAATAAAGGAAGAAAAATAGCTTTCAACTGGTAGGATTTTATGAAAAATAACTGTTCAGAAAATGGAAACATTTTCAGATAAAATGACCAGCTGAAGAATGTTGGCTGTAAAATATTTGGTTTGCTTCAATAAAAGATTTTAACTGAAGATCAGATTATTTCTCTGCACAAAGGAAAGTTAGCAGCATGACAGTACCTGATGGATTAAATGAGTGCATAGTGCACTCCGTTGTTTCACTGCTTTTTCTTATATTACTTAAAGCACAGCTGCTGCATGACAAAGAGTGAAGAACATGCTCTGCCCTTGCAATCATATTATTTTCATTCTAAAACAGCAAGTTAAATAAAAAAAGGTCATGTTTCTTCTCTATTCAGACAGCTTTTCATTGAAGAACCTGAAAAATAATTTTTCGTTGCAGCTTTGGCTACAACCCAAGCATTGAAACCAATGGAAACAGAAGTCCAGCCTGTGATTCCACCTCCCGTTATAAGAGCCTTCCTTTTACAAACTGGATTTTGGGGTACATTTTCTTTGGAGAGTTCTAAAGATTTCCTGAAATTCTTGCAAAAAAATAGAAGTGAGAAGTAAAGAACTGAATAAAGATGGAGTGTTTTTCTCTTAGTTCAGAGAGAGCAACTAAGCAAGAAAGATGTCATCTGGCTAAAAGATGTTTTTAAGTGTCATGGTTAAAGGGCTTGCTCAAAAGACCACTGAAATGAAAAAAAAAAAACAAAAAACCCAACAAAACCAAAACCCAAACAACCCTTAGTGTCTTTCATGCATTTTGAAGCAGGACATAAGCATAAGGAAAAAAACCACTAGAGTTTCAGACTAATCTTCTGTTCACATTTGGGATTAAACTCTGCTCCATATGAGACTGCTAAGGTCCATAATAAATAGTTTGAGGCTACCACAGAGATGGAAAAGCAAGGGAGATTAGGGGCACTCATTTTTATTTCATTTGTTCATAGCAGAGCTTGCAAGACAACAACAGAAAGGGGGAACAACTTTGTATTTATTATTATGGCTGAGCAGCATGTAATAAATTATGGAAGAAAAAAAGGCTGAGGGATAATTGACTGAAAAAACAAATGTCAGTTAAAGTAAACACAGCAGTTTCCACTGAACCTATTTGTAAAAATGTCAAAGGAGTTGAGTTGTTTTCCTTCACAATATTTGTGCTGGTATAACGGGACTGTGGTTTAATTAAATTTCCCCACAGAGACTAGGTATTCCACTAGATGTCACTTTGAGACTTTGCTAAGATGAAGGACAGCATCCTGATGAACGATGCAGCATCCCTCCCCCCCAGCTCTGCAAAGAACTGAGAGCTGTCTTGCAGCAGGAGCCCCTGGTAGGATGTTACCCTGGGGTGAATTAAGCACAATGAGACTGCTTACAGATGCATGACCACCTGCCAGGAGAAGAGCTGCCATCCTGCCACATGTGTACCTGCAAAGATTATCCAACGACTAAAATCTTTTTTGCTGCTTTCAAGGGAAGGAGTGAGGAGACCACTGTCTTTGGCAACAATCCATCCTGTCCACCCTTGCAGTGACAGTGAGAACAGGGTCAGGCTTGGTAGGAGGGGGATGGCTTTTGGGCAGCTCCCCTGGGCTTCCACAGGAGATGTGATGGGTCCAAGGAAAGTACTGATCCAGAAACTGCCCCAAACATCTCTTATCCCTCACCATCAGGAATCAGGTAGTAGTCCTGATGTAGGTATGTCTTCCCAGAGCACCTTATTTGCAATAGAAAGCAAATTAAAGCCATTGCCAAAACAAGGAAGTAAATGACCTCAATCTAGTTTTGGAGCTGCTCTGTTCTTTTGGCAACCAACCATTTACCTAACAAACCAAACAAAGGATGCCAAGGTTTCTCTAGATATCATATGCAGAATATTGAATAACAATAGGGAAAGAAAATAATAGAATGCTTGTTCTTTCAAAGGTAGGTGAAAAGTGAATTACATGTCTCTGTTCCCTATAAGGCAATAAAAGAGTCACCACAGTGGCAGAACACTGCCTTTTCAGCCCAGTCTAAAGAGGCTTAATATTAATCAAAAAAAGTGAGAGCAAACCTAGACAAAATCCACTTCATACCCTCTAACAATGCTGGCACACAGATGCCTCTGCATGGAGCAGGACATTGTGTTTGCACCTACACTCAGCTGTGATAATCACATAGAATAGGCTGCTGGGACAAAAAGATCCAGGAAATGTTAAAGGAAAAAAAAAAAAAAAGAAAAAAGAAAAAGGCAAAAAGCACAAAGCACAAAGAAATATGTCTGCTCATGAAAAATGCTCTACCACATCTACTGCCAAGGGTGCCTGCCCAAAGCTCCAGCAAGCTGCATACTGTTTGTGTTGTCAACAAGCAGCAGCTTTTGTACCTATGCACGTTTGTTTACTAAATATATGAAAACAATGGAGCTCAATTAAAAGTAGATTAGCCACACATGTACCAAAGGAATGTGTACTTAACTGACTGTGGTGAATCTGGCTCCTGTTCAATCCCCTGGAGAGGTTGCTTTGGCATGTCTGCTGAGGCCTCCCTGGTCTCCTGTCTAGGCACAGCGGTGGTTATGGCTCCTCGGGAATATATTAAATGGATTGTATAATAACCATTGGGCAGATGTTGGAAGAGCAGAAGTTTGCTGTGAAGGCACAGATGGGATGGCAGATTATCCTGGGAAGGCAACCATGAGTTGATGGGTTCATTTCCATTATTGCTTGGCAACACACGGTGTGCATCACCAGACAGCCTGGAAAGCCTCCTCCAAGGAACCAAAGTGAATGCTTGCACAGGGGGAACATTCATACAGGAATACTGTCAACTCTGCAGGCCTCTGGGATGAATGGCTGAGGAAGTTTCTACTTCTGAACTTTTTAATGAGAAAAAGAGAGAGTGCAAGCAAGTAAAATGCTATGAAATGCAAGCTATGAAAGCATACCTGAAAAATTATAGAATTAAGTACATTTCCTGCCAAAGTCTCCAGGTCCTTACTAATGGAGTCCTTCTAAATAATAATCTGAATTAGAGCTGTGTCCAATCCAGTCCCTTTGATCTAAGCAATTCCTTCAGTCAAAATATTTTAAATGAAAGATTTTTCAAAGAAATTCAAGGTTTATGCTGATTTAGGTCAAAATCTTTTGGTAGTTAGGCCGGTAATTGATACAGGATTAGCAACTACTAGTTTGAGATCCACTTCAGTGATTTTTTAAAAAATTCTCTTGCAAAGGGCTCAGAGAAATAATATCCCACTTTATTTTTTTTTAAATTCAAACCTGTGGAAGAGTGTTTTTAGATTTATTTTATTGACTAAACTCATAACTTCTATTACTTAGAAATTTATGAATAAGATGATAATTTCAGTGACAAATTGATATAAAAATTACCAAAACTGTATATGAATTAGATAATCATCTCACAAGAAGGTTTTGACTTTTTTTTCTATACAAAGAAAGCCATCTCTTGAGGAGATGGCTTCACATGTGAAAACATTTTATCAGCCATAATTAATTGTTTTGTTGCTACTGCTGGTGAACACAGCTTTGGAAATAATCACGAGGCCACAGATTTGCGTGGCACTGCAGAAGTATTTCTTGCATGTGACAGCTAACCAGCTGTTGGGGAACCCATCCCAGTTTTTGACAATATAATTACAACACATATCCACAATGCTATATTTGAAGCACTCTGCAAAGAATTAAGTAATCATTTTAGCAAGCCTACCAAAATGGTTTTTGTTTGTCCACCCAACTAATGCATATGAGTCAAGGAGATGATGGGGGATATTCCCCAAAAGAACAATTCAATGTTTGTTAGATGCATAATCAGAAACTCATACTAGTGGTGTCATTTTCTAATGACAAAATAATTCTCTTTTCTTATTAAGGTAGCTAAACTAGACTCTAATATTCTAACTTAATGTCCATAAACTCCAATAATTATCCAATTTTTTTTTCTAATAAAAGCTAATATCATTAGCTAATGTCATTAACTTAGGTAAAAGTCCTGAAATGCTCAGTTATCCCATCAATATAGTTACAGAACTATACTTTCATTTTCTAAAATTCAATTGTTTAGGTAAGTGTTTCTATAATACGGCAAGAAAATGATGTAGAGGAAATCCAGGCTCCGTGTAAACCAATGGAAATTTCCAGGCTTCAGTGGAGCCAGGATTTTACCATACTAGGAATGACATCTCTAGGCACGTATTAAATTTCCATACAGATTGTTGGGTCCACATTCTGTACCTTGTATAGTGTTTACTTTCCTATAAACACTCAGTTTCCTAGGCATTTGGCAAAAAGAGTAGATAGAGCGTTTTGGGGTGTGGAGAGAGTGGGAAATACAGCACATTTGTTTCATAAGATATACAAGCCTATTTTCAGGTTAGAAATAGTCCCAATAATTTGATAGGACTGGCTGCGTATGGAGAGAGATGGTGAAATTAGAACCTTTATGAAATGGAGTAAAAGGCTTTGCGCATTACCACTCCAGAGAAGCAGCACATGTATCTTTTGTGTTATATTTTGTGTTCTCAGCTACTTATCCTATGTCTGATGGGTGCAGAAAGTGACTTATAGAAACTCATAGAAAAGAAGGATGTTTCATGTACACCTACACACACAGAGAGAGAGAGAGAGAGAGAAGGAGATCACATAGATCTATTTAATATGGAACCACACAGTACTTCAGAATAACAGGGATCTGATCAAATCTGACCAGCAGGATTAGTAGAAAATAATTATGAAGACAATAGACTGTATTTTAAAATGGCAAACATACTGGTATTTGACAGACTAATATATTCAGTTTAGTTTATAGTTCCAGAAATTATTATATTATCTGCTACCAAATAACCTGTTAAGTAAACAGAGATCCCTTTTCCAGTTCTGGAGGAAAACTACATTCCAAAGTGTTTTCAGATTAAAATATCAAATCATTTCACTGGTTTATTCGGGCACTGCCACTGGGAGGAAAAACATGCATTAGACAATAGAATTATACTCTCCTGAATGTCCAAGGAACAGCTCATTTATTCCTGCAAGCATGTTAAATTATATCCTTCATTCTCACACTCAATGGTCATCAAAAGGACATTCTGCAAGCCTGATTTTGGGACATGTACCCTCTCCCAGACTTTCAGATATTTCATTTCCTGTATGTTAACATTTTCTGTGTGCCGCCTCTCTCACGTCAATCATTTTTGTTTAGCCACAAACATATTTAAAAATTTATTTAACTTGATTTGTGCACTTTGGGATCTGTCCGCTGACAGAAAGACATTCAAGTGGTGGCAAAGCAGTTTCAGCCTAATTTAAATATGTACTCCTGTCATGTATCTACTTTGCCATTGACCTACCAGAATTAATTTGTTAGACTCTTGGTTCAATCCAAATGATTTTCTTTCAGCTTAACATATCTGAGAAATGGTTATATGAGACCATTACATTAGTTTAACTGCTAAAAGTTAATATAAACTGCAAAATGCTAACAGGTCTCCAAAAGCTTTGGCTGAGCTGTGATTATTGCATTTTTCTTTTTTAGCACAGGGAATCATGCCTGAAGATGGAGCTGTTTACAAACATCTGGAGGACAAAAGGGAACATACCTAGCTGCAACACAAACTTAACTGAAACAGACACTGTAGTTATTTTTATTATGTATAAATCTATCTGCTGCTTTCCTAAACACTATAATAAATTTAGAAAGTATGGACATACAAACTGCATGTTTTCCATCAGTACTTATAAAATGTTTTATTCCAGAATGAAGAAGTCAATGAAACATTAAATGAATGCTAATTGACAAGAAGCTTGATTTTTACCAATATAATATTTATGTACTGTTTCTAAGAGATCTCAAAGTCTTCAACTGGAGCTCTTTATTTTTCCATATTTTATGCCTGTGTATGGTCATACTGATTAGATTTTGCCATCATGCCATATTCATAGCTGACCTCTTTCCATTAATCATGCCAGAAAAGCTGTTATGCGTAGCTGCAGATGTCAATCTTTTCTTGCCTTCTGCAAATCCAAGTTTATCCCCATGAGAGGGGATTTTCAAAGCTGGTTCAATGTAGACAGAAAGCCATATGCTTGTATAGGATTTCTTTTTCTCAGCATTGCCACAGGTACAACATCTGCACCCTTTTTTTTTGGTGGACTTCCGTAATCCTTCAGTGTGCAAAAATGGCTCACACTCTCAAGATAAGCAGTACACAAATACTGGAAGAATCAGAGCTAATTAATTATGAAAATTATTCAAGTACACCAATTATATATGCACATTCAGCATAGTCTCTAGTATGGTCTACAATATCTGCAAGAGCACCTATGTCTTCCTAGAAACATGGAGGGTTTGCTCAGGTTCCTGTGTTTGCTGCACTGATAGCCATTCATGTGGCTCTCGCCTTCCTTCCAACCAAATGTGCAGTGTAAGCACTGCCTGGAGGTGCTCAATCCATTACTTACTTGAAATGGATTATCCACCTGGATTATCTACCTAGCTGATGTACAATTACTATTTCTTGTTGTGCTGTTAGACAAACTTTTTGCTTTGTAATAAACCGTACCATTCCCACAGAAGCACATACTACCTCGTTTTTTTCCAGTTGTACTAGTTTAATAAAGATATTTTAATCAAGCTTCAGTGCTGTCACAAAAAAAAAAATCTTACCTGCTTATATTCATATAACAAGCTGTCAGCTAATTTTTATCGAACTTTTTGCACTGCATAAATAATTCAAAATACCATCTACATTTTCTCTAAATACCAGACTTAAATCCTGAGGCTTCATCAAGTCTCAAAACAAAAACAAAGGAAGAAACAATACCTCAGGTGGCCTTTACTCTTTATGATAACTAGCATGAAACATACCTACCGATAATTTTAATTTTGGACCACAGAAATTGCTCTTATTTTTGCACACAGGACTAAGAAGGTCCAGTGGTCATTGCCAACATTGCCAATTGGAATATCCAGTGAATATAAAAGGTTAATTAGGTCAAAAGGTTGTCAGCAACCACAAAGAAAATTCTGAATTTGGATGCATGCAAGGCCACACAGTTGATACTTACAAGAGGTTTTAAACTGTACTTTTGGCCTTTCTGGCACCGGCATTTCTGGCCAATGTCCTTCACAAAATAATCTGGCAGCAGTTCCCTACTCTGATTTAATTTGCCAGCACCAAGGTGAATAACAACAGAGTACAGTTACAGGAATGACTGCTGAATAAAAGACAATTAATTAGGGCCTACTGAAAGAAGTCAGTGCGCACACAAATCAGAGAGCTGCTACCACACACTGCCGCAGCTCTGCCTGCAGCCTCCTGGCTTTCCGTGGTGCCCCAGTTTGTGCACAGAGCTAAGGCAGAGTCCTGCAGCCTACACTGTGGGAATCCATTCTTAAACACCAGGAAGATGCAGAATACACCAGGAAGATCAATGTCTGAAAGGAAATGTTCCATTTAATCTACTTCCCTGTCATGCACAATGTGCTCAAGGGTGTTTAAAAGCCTTAGCTTCACCTTTGGGTGGAGGCAGTGAGTAATTTCTCTACATGTTCTAATATGTCTTGCAGATTTTTTGCTCATCTTCTCACCAGCAAGGTAGTTTGCTCTGATTCATTCAGCAAATGAGTGAATCACGGTTATTTGGATTTACTGAAGAGCAATCTCCTGATTCATCATCTTTCAATCTGTTCATCATACTGAATCTTGTCATTACATCACAATCTGCTGTGCTAGTATGTCCTTTTTAATTTTTTAAAAATTTTCTTATTTCAAAATGGTCCTGAAAAATCTAATTTGCTCCCTCATATAATTTTCGTAATTCTACAAGACCTCTTCAATTAGTGATATCCTTAGCTCTGAAAAACTGTGTGTTGTCCTTGGGAGATTAAGGTGGGGAGAGAGAAAAGTGAAAAGGAAGAAATAACTGTTTACAGCATAGTGCATATCTAAGTAATTGACAATATCTCCATAGATTTCATTGGTTATAAGTTCAAAAAACCTGTAAGATTTTCTAGTAATAATAAAGAGAAAATAAATGCTATTGAAGTAAAAATCTCTGACCAGCTGTTTATTTTGCCTGTATGTGATTCCCCATCTCAGATTTTGTGAATATTTATCAGATAAACATTAAGATATACAATTTATATAGCAACACTCTCAGCTACTGACAGCTTGCTTGGGTGTAATTGATTGCAGCCTGAACTGTCTGCTATAAGCTAAAGGTGAGTCTTCTAAAAGGGTCAAGGTTAATGGCATTATCACAGGCAAAGACTGTTGTTAGTCAGAACCACTAAAGAACATGGTGTGGTGTCACCCAACATCCCTAAAAAAACTGTATTCATATTTGTAACATATAATGGCCGCTGGGAACTTTTAAACTTAGCTTTTTTTTTTTTTAAGCAAGCAGTAGATAGTTTTAGTGGCCTGATGTGCACGAGAATTCACCAGAAGTAACTAACCATCAATGTCATCTGGAGTTCTTTAAATCAATTTCATATTGTACAAATTTCTTCCTTGTGACCTTTATGTCCACACATAGGTTTGTAACAAAAGTATCTTTGGAAAAATATTTGGATCCATAGTTCAAACTCAAGATCTTGTATCTGACCTGATTCAGTTCTATTAGTAGGAAGGATTAAGATTGCATTGCCTAGCCAATTATGCTATATTTTAATCCATTGCTCACAGATTCCTTAGGTATATGGCAGGTGTCAATGTCATTGCTGGATTTCATCTGAAAAAAAATGTGGTTCCAGGCTTCCAAAGATGCCTACTTACTTCACTGTATGTAGAACCATACCTGTTACACCTCTAGGAAAGTTTTTACTTGCTGGAAAACAGGCTATTTGGCACGTGTTTTATAGTATCAGAGAAAAAAGAGTTTTTATCCTACAATGGTTAATTTTCAATTTAAAACGTTTAATTAATCTTATCTAGAAATGGATATTGAGGCTCTAGATATGAATGAAAGTAGGCCAGCAAAATGTGGATACCAGTTTGTTGCTCCTTTTTTTCCCAGAAAATACTTAGTTTAAGGCAAGTTCTTTAATGAGAATCCTATTGGGCAACAGTTCTGGGCAATTTACTCTGTCTGATGAACACCTCTCTTGTAACCAATGCTGAAACCTCATCATTATTTATATTTTTCAGCATTAATTAATAAAAATTAATCAATTTTCAAATTTTAAATACATAGTTTCTTTAAATACCAAATTTCTTTCTTTGATGGACATCATGCATTTAATTACAACTCAAATGTAAATACAATATTGTACATGCTCTGGCCCATGAATATTGCAGTATAGTGAGTAACCTGTCTCATTCTTTAAACAGAATGCTGTAAGTCATGAAAAAGTCTATTCTTTGTAGACTTAAATTTTGTGATTTTAAAGACAGATCTAATTGGCACTTGTCAGAATGTAGTTTGAAGTCAAAATTATTTTAGCTACTTTGACAACAAGTTTGCTCTAAATTGTCCATGCACATGTGTGGCCAGCGCAGAGAACTGAACATAGCATTGAATATTGATGCATTAGTCCCTCTCTTTTCCCTGAGTTTTCACCAACATCCAGTGAAGCTGTCTAGTGCAGCTCCCACAGAGCTTCTGACAGACTTGGAGTTTAATGACACCTAATAGAATGCAATAAAGAAAGAATTTTGATTTTGCTTGCACTATCACACTGAGGTTGGTACTAGGCCCATGGTCGAGTCATAGCAGGAAAACTCCAGTGACCAGATCTTTAGAAGAACACACAGGCTTGTCATTCTTTTTGTCATGGAGATGACAACAAGCATTAAAAATCCAATAAGAGAGGAATGAAGAAGTCTTTCCACTGTGGGCTTAGTCCTGCCCACAGGTGATCTAAACCTAATGATAGGTATTTCAGCTAGGCTGCTTTGGAGACCTGCCTCACCACCCATTACTACTGTTAGTAGTTCAGCTATTTAAATTCATATTTAACTGCATTGGGAAATAGAATATTCTATTGAGTTATTACTACATGCCTTGAGCATGAAAGACACTTGGCCATTTCTCTCCATACTATAATTTTTTTGTTACTTTACAGGAGTTTGTGTTGCTTCGTAAAGACTATAACTGAAAAGTTATGCTGCTTGCAAAAATTTGGTTGTTATGAACCATATATTTAATTTCAGACTTTATGAATATAGGATTACTACACTCATTATTCCTTTCTGCTCCCCATACGATAAAACAAATACATGCTTTGTAAAATTTGTTTCATGTGAGGATGTGTGAATCTTATCCTGAAACAACAGTTAACTTGCATATTTAGGTAGAAGGCTTACTTTTAAAAGGGCTGTTAAGATGAGTGATCAAAATAAGATTTAGTTTTCAAGAAAAAAATTGCACCCACTTGTCTGATTTCTTAAAAGCAATCACAACTTCTAAGAGTCAAGGAAGTTATACCTCCTTTATTTTATACAGATATACCCCTGAAACTGCAAAATCAATTTTGCCAATTTAAAACCACCAACTGCCAACACACTGTTCTTTTACAGACTTTGCAATTATTCTATATCAGAGAGTCCTATATTGTATGCATTTCTAGTTCTTTATCAATGTTGTTCCCAATAGTAACAGTAAGGGATAGAATTCAAAGAGCTTTTAAGTGCCATTTCTTTAAATGAGCCCAGGAAAAAAGACATATTTTGAGAGTACTGGTTGCAAAATAAAGTGATCAAAATGACTGATTATGCCACCTATTCACTTTTATACAAATTGTGCTCCAGTCCTTACTTCTACAGTCGCACAGATATTTTCAAGTCATACTTTGTTCACAGCAGGTTTGGAAGGACACAGTATTTCTGGTTTCCCTATTGTGTGATCCACTGATGATCAGGAAAAAAAAAATCACAGTGCATGTTCTGAATATATATTCAGACTCACAATGCAATTGGAAAGATGCCTATTTTTATGCACTGCATACTAGATGTTCTTGTCAAAGCTTAGAAGCACTTCGTAAGGGCAGCAATTTTGGGATGCTCTCTCCATTTCCTCTGATCTTATATTTTCTTAACTTTAAGTTCTGGAAAAAGGAAAGAGTACAACACATAAGTTGTGAATCTCAGTTACATTCCATGCACAATATCCAAACTGAGGTTCAAATGTTACTGATGAAAATACTTATTTCTTTCTTTTTGCATGATAGCAAATGTAAGTAGAGTTTGCCCCAACAGGGATCAGATAGACATTTCCTAGGCAACATTTCAGTGGCATGCTGCAGTCAAAAGTACAGCAGGTACAAATAGGAAGTAACTTTACATTTATGAAGTGTATGTGCAGTTGAGCAGCTATTTTGATACAAATACAGGGAGCTGTCTAGAAATGTGCATTGGTCTACATTTTGGGATCTGGGAAAGGTAGGACTAGAAAAAGAAATAAAGGATAGAATTAATTTTTTGAAGTAATTACCTTTCTTTCCTTTAATAACAGTGGCAGGATTTTCCCTATTATTCACATAACATATCTTCATATGGCAGTGCATTTTCATACATGAAGTCTTGCAAGCAGTAGATAAATAGAGAGAAAAAGATGACTGATTTCCTGACAACATAGTGTTACACAGCAAAAAGGCCCTTTACCTTCAACAGTAATTCTAAGCCTTAGTAAAAGTCAGTAATTCTAATACCTTAGTAAAAGTTAGAGAATACAGGAAAACCGCAAAACACTGACAATAAATTTATGTAACCAGTATAACTTTTCTCTTAAGCTTTATGTCTAACACTTCATTGGACCTAGATAATATTTTCAAGTTTGATTTTTGTTACAGCTTTTCTCTATTTCCTACTCTTAACAAAGCAGCTATTCTGGAGAGGGGCAAAAAGGCAGTCACATAAACCTGTGGTTCAGAGTAGGGAGGGCAGTATTTAAATTTATCAAGAAGACCATTTCTAAGGTGTCCTATCTCAAGACATTTGTTTTTCAGCAAACAGGACTTCTATAACCAAGCTACATCTTTTGGAATAACTGTGAACTTGTCCCACCAAGGCAGGAGGAGGCAGATTTAATCTTGTTCATAACTTTGCTGATAAGGTAATTGTTAGGAAATCAGATTTAGCAACACAATGCTAATGCTAATGAACATTACTGTATTAATTTCCAGAATGTAAAAAAGTTATAAAGAAATGTCTGCCCTTCTGAATAGGGAATATTGATTGTTTACAGAAAGCATGTACAGGTGTCAATTGGCACTATTCTGCTGGGACTTTTCTGAGATAGGAAAAAAAGATTGACATAGGAATAGCCTGGAGGTAAAGAAGAAACTTTTGAGGTGCAACCACCAGAAACCCTGTAATTAAACATTTAAATCTGTTAAATTAAACATTTAATTCTGTTGTAAAGAAATCAAGTATTTTGCCCTGCTGAAAAAGGACAACTCTATACCATGAAAGCATTGTACTTTGCATATCAGAATTTTGGTGACCAGGCTGATGGCCTCTGAGAATATGGCCCTCGCTTTGGCTAAAGAGTGGCAAGCAGAAAACCCAGTCTCTAATGAGAATTTGCCATGCTGCTATTAGATCTGTGATTCATGGCACAGTTAAACACTTCATGCCTGTTCTTGTTAGTGTGGCCTCATGCTTTACCAGTGAAAATTAACTTTATCTCTTCCACAATATTATTTCTGCAGATGGTCAACTGTGAAATAAAAGTTGTACTGCTGAGACAATGCTTCTCTATGTAAAGAATTGAGTCCAAAGATGACATAGTTAATTCAAATCATGCTTAAAAATCAAAACTAACTTCAAATATCTCCTTTGCAAATAAAAAATTGGAAAGATATGTTGCTATGTTATTATGATTAAACCTTTAGTATAAAAAAAAAAACTAAAGAAAATTTCACTTCCAAATCCTGTTCCATTCAGGCTGTTCTTCCCTTCCTATTTATAAGTTTTTGAGGATGTTTTGTACTTGAGATCAAGATATCATTGACCTTCAAGGAACCCTAGAAGATTTCTTGCAGTGTTCAGAGTCAGGCCACAATTTGCTTACTGTGTTATTTCTGGTCCTCATGTCCAGACAAATAAGTTTTTGATCCATTTTCCCAAGACCTTTCTTTGCAAGAGATGTGGATATCCTAAACTCTATGTCTATCTTCTGCCATCTAAGCCATCTGTGTACAGCAGAAGAGAGAAGATGAGAAGGAAAGCCCAATATTAGAGATGAAAGAGATTAAAATGCAAATAAATGAGAGCACATTTTAAGACTGCCGTGGTAGTTTTTATTTGACATAAAGGCAGCATGGCAGGTTTTCCCCTGTTACTGTGACAGGTCACCATTTCTAATCTCAGGGTCATGTCCAAGTTGTCTCTTTCATAATTGCTTGGGCTGACATCTATTTTGACCTTTTTTTTTTATTCTGGCCTTCCTGAATGAGAGAAGTCACAGAACCATAAAGAGGCAGAAGTTCCATAAAGTGCCATAGCGATTATGAAATGGGACTACTATCCCTCTGGCCTTTGGTATAAATGTATATATAATGTGTCATGATATTTTAACCCTTGAAGGGTGCTGAAGTACACATATTTGGTACAATTTGAGAGTGCTATTTGCTTGTGATGTACTATGAAATATGTACTTAACTACAGTCTCCTTATTTTTAATAAGGGATGAAAGTAATTATAACTATTATAATTTCATACAATTATTCCTTTTGCTGTTCTGAACATTCCCAATATCTGTCTTGACAAGAAACTGCCCCATTTTGTTTTACTCAGTTTTCTGTTTAGAAGTGTTAGATCTGCAACTCTCTGTGAAACATCTCTGAAGCTGGAAGCTGTAGAAGCATTACCAAAATGTATAGTGAAAAGTTGAATCTCAGCTAGGACAACTATAACGCATAAGCTCTTTTTGATTACTAGCTATACAGTGTTGGTTACCTTCTTTTTCACACCATATTGTGATAAAACTCAAATGTCAAGCTGATGACAAGTGTCTAAAAAGGGACTGTCAGTCCTTTGGTAAGGAATCCCTAAAAAATTAGTGTTTAGCAAAAATATTGTCACATATATCTATCCTGTAATTTGAAAATTATGTTTGAATTAGTGTATAGTCTTATCCAAGGAACTCTTTGTAAGTCATTGATTGCTACTGGTAATAGTAATTGGAAAATATAAACACATGTAAAGACACCTAAAGCACAAATTCTTGGAATAATAGAGTCACAGAATGGTTTGAGTTGAAAGGGACCTTAAAGATCATCTCATTTCAACCTTCCTGTCATGGGCAGGTTGCTGAAAGCTCCATCCAGCCTGGCCATGAACACTCCTAGGGATGGGGCATCCACAATTTCTCTGGGCAACCTGTTCCAGTGTCTCACTACCCTCACAGTTAAGAATTTCCTTCTAACATATTTCATCTATTACAGTGCTACTTGAATTCTGGAACCCCTTTTTTACTATGTGTTTTGTTATTCATACTATTCTCTTTTAAGATGACATGTGCTAGTGATGCAGCTTTTATAATTTTCATGCAAATTTTGATCCAATTTTGATCCATTTTGTATGTATCTTTTTAATGCCACAAAAGGCCAAGGGTTTGATCAGCTAGGTACTACAGAGCAGGAGGAGGAGGAGGAGGAGGAGATTTTCTCCATTAGAGGGCAGAGCAGAAATCCAGGGCAGGGCTGTGGCTATCTGACGATTATGAGAATATGGTGAAGGGTTGTTCACATGCCAGTGCTGCTGATAAAGTAGATAGTAGGGTGTGACCATGACACCATCATTGGGAAGGGAGCTCCAAGAGAAACTGAGGTGATGCAGTAGGGTGGGCAAGGAAGAAATCTGTATATGCTCTCACCTAGCTCAACAAAGAGGAAGGATCTTCAGCACCGCCTCTTTTGGGCAGCTTCTCATACTGCAGATGTGTAAAGTTGAGCAAGATGGGGGCATTACAGAAGTAGCTGAGCACTTGAAGAACTCTCCATGTTCCATTTAGAGATGTGTTTAGCTTCTCAGAGTTTTAAACACAGCCCATTTTACTGTGGTATTAATTAATTTCTTTCATCTCTCCTTTGCTCTCTCTCTCTCTCTAATACCATATATTAGTAGTAAGTAGCATTATTATAACCCAGAAAAATAATTTTCTATCATAGACAACTTTAAATACAGCAAAAAATATAGAGAATTAAATGTTTTACAATCATAGAGTCACCCAGGAAATGTATACTAAGTCTCAGATTGTCCAGCAGGCAAATAATGTTTTTATTAACTGTACTGCTGAATCAGTCATCCCAGATGATAAATGAAGATGATTATCTGCTCAAAACCCTCTTTTACCAGTATGGTATTTCTCAGACCAAGAATAGGAGTTCTTGGGAGGTGTAGCTGCTGAAATAAAGTCTGTGGGATCTGCATGCACATCAGATGCTGACATAACATAAACTGATGTAGTTCTCCTATAACAAAGGCACCCCTGATATTTTGCAGCCAGGAAAATCCCTTCCCCAGATCTGGTGATATCCTTGACTGCCCATGTAGCAAGCATATCTCTCTGTGCTGAAAGCCAGCAGATATCTTCTTTCCTGGTGAATATGTAAAATTGCCTTACTTTTTTTCTTTAATCTATAAGTAAACAAGTAAATAGTAAAAAATTTTGAATTTGTTTTTTACTAGCTCTCAGCTTTACTCTGGAAGAGTTCAGTGTTCTGATACCACACCATTGTAGTTAGCATAGTGCACAGATCATCATGCAAACCCCCTTGCATATAAAATTTTATTACCTTTTAGAATATGCGGAAGTCAAGTGATTTTTTTTTCTTAATAAACATACTTTTGGAATATGTTGGAATAATTATCTATAGATTATATGTATTGTTGTTTAATGTCCTAGTCATAATTTCCACTCAGGAAAATATGAAAAGGATCACATAAAGGGCACTGGAAATACAGGATTTTTAAACAATATACCCCAAGACTTCAGCCAAATAATGGAGCAAGATCTTTAAAAGTCAGTTGGTTTGTCTTGGAACTATAAAGCAGAAATATAACTTCATAGTTTCATGACAATGTTATTTCATATAATATTCTCTAAGGTAAAATATAACTTGGAATGGAAATAAAACATTTTAAAAGGTGAGATACTAAACATCCAACCTGTATTTCACTGAAAAATCCTGCCTTCCTCAAGAGGTCAATCTTAAATGTCCAAATTGATTCAAAGATGATAGAATAATTCTTATGTTACAATGATTTTCACAGTTCAGTTACATTTTATCAAATATATCTTTCTTCATTTGTTCTAGGCATGTAATTAAGCACCATTAGGTACTTTTTAGCCATTTGATTAAGTAATCCTTAAGTTAGTATTGAAAATAAGATGAATTGCTTTCCATGATTAAAATGTCAGACCCTGACAAGCTCTGGGAATAGACTTCCTGAATGTACATTACTCCTCTGTGAGGTCATAAGAAACAATGTAAGGACATTAGTGGAGTTTCCATGCAAACATACCAGGACTTTAAGATTACAAGGCATACCCACTATTTTTATAGACTATACAATACTTCTCACAGTGCAGCTGCATCCTGAAAATTATTTGCAAATAGTCCTTGCTTGCATAAATAGCTCAGCTGGGCTTTTCTGTAACAAAGACACAGTAGTCCTTACCCAGACTACGAGCCCCGCTGATCCACACAAGTGGTATTCTGCTAGGGTGAGACCATAGACTGAAAAAAAACCAAAAAACCCCATATGTTTGAAAGATGAGTAGGTTTCAGTACAAAGAGTTCAGATCTAACCAAACTTTGCAGTATAGAAATAAGCACAGCTGGTTTTACACTCTGTACCTCTGGTTAATGTTTAAAAGAAATGAGTGCTGAAAATATGAAGAAGAAGTAATCCTGAGAGTCTCTTAGAGCTTTGTCACTATGAAATTTCTTCTTTCTCCTCCTCCCAGCCTTCATATAAAAAAAGGAATTTCATATCTGTGTGGCATGTCATTCAGTGACAGGTTTTATAGAATTTGGTGAGGGCAAAAGGCTGGTTGAAGCAATTTTTTAAAATTTTATAGGCATTCTTTGACTAGAAATAGTAATCCCTAAAGATGATGGATGGAAAAAAATCCCAATTTAATCTCTCTTGCAAAGTTAGGTTTGGTGATTAGTTCTACATATTGGACAGCAGGTTCACCCATGCAGCATAAAGCTGTGTGCATGTCCTCTCTTCCACTGGGATTCAGAACAAGCCTGGTGGGGAACTATAGCTTTTGTGGGGTATACTGCAGCTTTTTTTCCTCTATAAATGAGGCTCTCTCTTTTTTTTTTTTTTTTTTTTTTTTTTAATCTCCAGGAGATTGCAGGAGAACTTGTTGGCTTCTGTGGAGCACAAAAGGAACTGTGGGAAAGTGGTGAAGGACTTTCATCAGACAAAAGGATTATCCTGTTTTCTGCAGTAAAGCAGGTGGCTGCCAGCTGAAGTATGTGCAGCATTTGTACTCTTAATTTTTATTGCATCTAGCCAGCTAGCTAACTCAAGTGGGAACTCCATGATATTTATGTGAATTAAGAGCCTGCATCTCAACTTTCCACTTTACCTGACTGATGAGCATCCAGGAGAATGAGCACTCATATAATCTGCACTGTTCTTGAAAAGGAAGTAAGCACTTGTGCTCTGGGGGAATCATATTGACATGATTGCAAGCAAGTAATCCTAGACGAAACACAGTCAGGAGAAGAGACACAGTTCAACAAGCCACTGAGCATTTCTTAATGAATGAGGCATTTAATTCTAAGGGGAAAAACAATGCCTGAAGCTGAAATCATACTAAAATCACAAGTAATTCTCACGAAATCTGTCCATAAACATCAGGACATCATGCTTTTATTGACATTGATACTGACAAATTTAACATATGTAGAAGTCACAGGGAGAAGATAATTGAGCTCATCAGGATCTGTGTCTTCATGCATTCTCACTCTGCAGGACCTTAAAAGCCTACTGTGCCAACCTTGTCACCAGGAAGTATTTATACAAATTGTATATGCCAAGGAAATTGAGGCCCTGTCTTGACCCATGGAAACAAAAGTTTCCATAGCTGTTGAAAATCTGTACAACCTCACTTCAGCTCCCCTGTAGCCACGCAATATGGTATTAGTCTCAGTGTCACTGCTGAGTGAGTAGCTCTAGGCATTGTTATTGTGAATGTCATTGTTGATCTGATATGTATTATAAATGATTTATTTCCTCATAGTCAAAGGGAGGTGAATGTGAGGTAACAATATTCCTTCATGTGCTTATCCAGACTTTGAGACACTGCCTCTTGGTTTTTCAGTGTACTAGAATTGTTTTCTCTTTTTTACAGTCAGGTCCAGCTTGGAATTCAGATGCACTTGTTCATACTCACTATTTTTACAAGTTAGATCTCAATTTTCTATGCTGTATTTCTAGACGGTGAATGAAAAAGTAGAAAAACCTGCTCATAAAATGACTTTCCTATCACATTTACTCAGGAGAATCCTGTAGAAGATGCAAAAATAAAGGTAATTTGTTCACAGAAGAATTTCCCTGTAATAATAACTATAATAATTCAGTGTAATTAATGTTTAATTTCTAAAATAAAAGAACCAGAGGTTCATTCTAAACCACTTCTATTCTACCAATTTCTTCCTTCTCTGAGGATGAAATATGTTGGTCCATATTTTCAATGGACCAACAAAACCAAGTGCCTGTTTCCCTGCTCTGTACTTGTCTAGCTGCTTTTTCTGTCAATGTTTCTGTGGATTGTCACAGAGATAGAATTTTAGACCCTTGAGGCCCAGTTCTAGACCAGGGTAACAAATGCTGGAGCGGGTTGGAAGCCCCATTGTGCTGATGCTTGCAGAATGCAGAAGAATGGGGAAATATTGGAATCTGGAACTCCATTTTGGTCCATGGACAATAGCACAAAACTATTGTGCTGACTGAAGGAAGCCCAGTAAGAAGTAAAAAGCACAGAGTCCATGGAGTTATGGAAGTTGCTCTCCCCCATGTCCTTGCACAGGTTACAAAATGTATGCAGGGCTGCAGTCCTCTATTTAGAGAATCTCAGCCTCACTTTTTTTTTGAGCCCCACTTACTGTAAAAGGCCTCAGGATTATGTTGGGGTCACGGCTGTCTGCTTATCTTCAACATAGCCTTAAGATACAAATATTTTGTAATAAAAAGCAGCTGGAATCACCTATAAATAATAAGATCCAAAAATGCAAAGCTGTCTATACTCTCATGCACTGCTTTTCTGATAATGCTGAAGTAAATGAGATAACCACAACTGCCATAAGTGGACAACAACTCCAGGTAGCCAACCTCCCCTTACAATGTAGCTTAAAAAGAAACTAGATAGGTGATAAGGAAGTGTTCTGTGCTCCTGACAAGTAGCTGAGATACCATCATTGTGGACAGCCTGGTTCATTTGAAGTCAGTTTCTTCTATTTACCAATGTCATACATAAAATGAGAAAGAAGTGGTTTGGCCACTGATTTTTGTTGAAATTTTCCTCTTTGAAAAGAATGTAACCAACCATCTGAAGGTGCATTTCCCTTATTCTTTCTATCCATACAGAACTCTCTGCAGTCAAAATGCTTCATTATTTTTATGACTGTTTTGCTTAATTTAAGAGATTGTAAACTATTAGGAATATTTTCAAAAAAGTATCATAAAACTATTATTGTCAGTGTCATGATGTTGCATGCTAATTTTTAATACAATGACAATGATTGCAGAAACGTGAAATACGTCATGCAGTGACTTGGGATGTGCAATTAACTGTAAATATAGCCCTTATTATTGTGGTATGCTCCATTCTCTTGAGTTTTCTGACAGAAGATTATAATAATTAGAGATGCAGAATAACTAATTTTTGTTAAAAGTTATTCTCTTTGCATGTCTGAAATAATTGTATCTTCATATTTTTTTGTATTGCATCTATTTATTCACTCAGTCATTTCTATCAGTGTAGATTCTTGCAAGTATAGTCATAAAATAAGATCATTTTTACAGGGCAGAATTTCACACTTTCCCCCACCCCCCCACAGACTACTGATGAACTGGCTCTGCAGGTAGATCAGGTTGAAACTGCACTTTTATGAAACTGCACAGAAGTACGACATTTAATACCAGATATTTGAATTTGGAATCCAAAGTGCAACTGAGGAAGAAAAGCTAAGTCCAGGTACTTAAATCACTTGAATATTTCCAACATTGTTGTATAAGAATCTCACATTTAAAAGGATATAATCTAAGAAGAATGTTTATAAGCGAAGGGTTCCTATTAACATCTAAAATAAATGAGCATTATTTCTCAAAACCAGTCAGACACTATGAATCTCTGCAAGAAAACCATGCCATGGAAAGGTTTTTCTTTTTTCATTTTCTTCTTTCCCCACTCAAAACCAAGTAAAAAAAAACCCCACTCACTTAAGAAGCGATTGTCTGCAGACCTTTGAAGCCAAGGAGGGTGACAGCAAGGGCAAGAGGCTTATTTCAAGGGTCACATTTCATTTGCATAAGCAAGTAACCATAGGGCACTGTGGAATGTCTGTAAATGGATTTCATTACAGAAATTCAGCTTAAAGGGACTATAAATAATCCTCTGACAAACAATGTATATTGCTTCAAGTTCTTCTGTAATAAAAATATTTTAGTAACACAACAATCCGTGAAAGCAGGAAATGAAACAGGAGGAGCTGCACATCTTCCCATTTTCTCTCTCAGGGCAGCATTATATTGCAATATGTTTTAGAGGAAAAAACGTGATATTCATATTATTTTAGCAAAGTAATCCTACAAAAACAAGGTTATATAATTCCATATGTCTGAGACAGGGTGGCTAAACAAATAACCAGATCTTTACGAGCTCTTCTCCCCTAGAGATCATCTGTCCAGCAGGACAGGTGTGCAGGCTGCATGGTATTCTGCCCAGAGGAACATCTCAAAATATATTAGAGTGTGTAAATCTTCTTGGATGAATTTCAGTGGAGAAGCCATTTAAAGTACAGATTTTAATGGGTTGACCTTTTTAGCCCATGTGAAGGAGCAACGACTGTCCAAGGCCTCAGCTCATTCAAAGCATTTCAGCAGCTCCCCAGTTTGGGGCACATTGAGCTGCTGTTTCCTTCAATAGGACTTAGCTATACATTCAAAAGCTTTCCTAAGTGGAAAGATATCTACTCGAACATTAATAGTGCATATTATATGATTTGATGCATTAGTCCCCAGCACTGCATCATGTTCAAGCCTAGATGCAGCTAGGTGGACACCAAACCCCTCAGCAAATTTCACTATAAGCTCTGAACTTCTGTGAGGGCCAGAAAGTTGCTGGAACTCCTGCAGTTTTTGTATAGAAATACAATCACTCACTACAGTATCCCCTTAAAGAGACTTGGCTTACCATCTTCAGGGAGGAATATGGAGTATTATCTCATCACTACTTCATTCCCCTTGGGGTACTAGCAAGGAACAGCCCTATTCTGAAGGGTGTGGAAGCTGTCCTCTGCACTGGTAGTCAGCTCCATGGAAGAATTTTGTCAGTGCCCCAGTCTAGCAGAAAAGGTCTTGCAAATAGTCTGCCTCTATTCTTTCTAATAATATACTTGTAAAGAAAAAATGTAGAGATACTTCTGCAAAAGGAAGGAAAAAGCAGGCTTTTGAAGCAGTAACTTAATTTCTGTTGATGTTAATCTTTGGTTTAGATTGTTTACCTTTCTAATAACTATAACTGTTTTCACACTAGCATTACTGCTTTCTCTGGAATAGATGTGCTCACAGCAAAAAATCCAAATGAATCAGAGCATGTAACGAGAAAATGTAATCCATCGTTATTAAAAAAGGCAGCTTACCTTTATCTGGGTGTTAAATAGTACAAATCCATGAGAGTCAGTGAATGTTTTGAAGTAAAAACGAAGGGCATTATGAAGGCTGAAGAGGATTTGTCACTGAATTATATGTATTACCTCAGAAATGGCCTAATATATGGTTGGGGAAACTATGTATTTAGCAGTGGGAGAAGAGAAAATAAGCCCATTTGTTAATTTCGCACATTTCCATATATAGTGGATGGTGTTTTAAATATCAAACTATTTTGCAGAAAATTTTAAGACAAAAAGGAATCATATCCTGGAAAGAAATCACAGTTGTTTCACTGTTTATACCTGCATGCTGCTTCGGACTATCTGTGTATCAGGAATGTGCACCAACTTGCTGCTGTGAACTTAGACAGGCAGTGGCACAGAATGCCATGTTTGTCAAAACACACCCAGTCTTCAGCTCTCCTGACAAGTTGATCAAATCACTTAACCCTCCTCTGCTTCTCTGGCCTTAAGGAGGTAGTATGAGTTACTCCTCTTTATGAAATATTTCAAGGACTATCCACCACAAGAAAGCCACAGGGATTCTTCAAGACTTTTAGCACATTGGGCATTTGTCATTTTGGAAAAAAAAACAACCAGTTGCTGTTCACAGAAAAATACACTTTATCTCCACAAGTAAAAATCTATAGCCTATTTAATTCCTAGATAGAAGTACCGAGGAGTGTGAAGCACTTATTACAAATTTTTGAAAACAAAGCAAAAGGCTTCAGTGGAAGATTTATTTAGAGAAGCCTCAAGTTACATGTCTTCAATGCTTGTGATGCAGGGGGTTGCTCTGGGATAGGATTTGGCATTAATTCAGAGTTGATGCAAAACTGGAGCTGGAGTTCAGGTAGAGCGAGGCACTGTATGTAAACTTCCCCAGTTTTGAACAAAATAGAAGAAATTTATACAGAAGTCCTTTGATTCTAGATCCAATTTTCAGAAATGTTTTCTTACTTGATCTACAAGTTCAAAGCAAAAGTTTGCAAAGAAGTAAATCTGACGAATTTTCAGTCCCACGGAGGTACACAAGCACAACAAAACGTGTTAATCCACTAAGGTCACACAAATGCAATGAACAGCTGCAAGAACAAACTGCTGAAAAAAGCCAAAACTTAACCTGGTCTCCTTCCTCACATACTGGAGATCCTAAACTATTATCTCTCCAGATTTCTTTGAAAAGTATTGGTAAACTTGCCAAGATGCCTGTGAACTCCTCTTGTTATGGTTCAGAAACAGTTCTTTGTTAGGTCTTTTTTTCCCCAGTGACCACAAACGATGTAGCCTCACTCAAAGCATTTCACGTATGTAGAGAAACACGTATGTGCTTGGTTTTCCTACATGCTAAGGATTTTACCCCATGGTGACATGAGGAAGGGCTGCTTACTCTAAATCACTGAGTAGCTGGGCTGAGTGGCAAGGTATGAATTTACAGAGATAAACATTCAAAGAAAGCAACTGGTGTGTTTCTGTTGTTACCCAGTCAAACACTAGAAACAGCCCTAATAACTGCAAGACTGGATGAAATTTAGGTCTCCTCAATCATGAAAGAGTAAAAAAACCACTGAATTGTATCGGGGCTGGGGAAGAAGGATATGCTCAGGACTGAGTGGAAAAAGGTCTTTCTAGTGGAGGAAATAGAATTCTCAGTTTTATACATCATATATATATATGTGTATATATATATGTGTGTGTGTGTATATATATATATATATATGTTATACATCATATATACATACACACACACATACTTTCTTTTTTCCCTGGTCCTAGCCCTGGTAGTGATAGAGACAGGATAAAGAGACACAGAAATTAATTCACTATAAGGAGTTATGTAATGGTTTTGCATTGATCAGAATGAATTTTAATTAAAAGAGGAAAATTTCTATTGCAGCTTATATATTCTACAATTAATTTCTGTAATTGGTCTAGAAAAATATACTCCTAGTAACGACAGGGATCCCCCCAAAATATTTTTTTACAGAGAGTTTTAATATTTTTGATCATTTAACCAGTGAAGAAAATAACAAAATCACATCTTTTCTGTGCGTGAAGTTTCAAACACACTAAATGAACATTTAGATTTTCTGTAAATTATATCAGCTGTTTCAATAGATAATAGATGTCTGTAGCCAGCTCTAAGGAAGTACAGATGCCAATATTTCTGTGGCAAAGTGTCCTTTTGATCTCTAACAGCAAGTACATCATTACACCCTGTGTTCATCGGGATGGTACAGAGGGAAAAATACATACGACTCAAAATTGAGTGACAGAATCATCTCACAGAAAAGAAAGGTAATGAACATAACCATGACAGGTTGGTACTGGTACATCTTCTAAGGATGTCAAAAGGCAACTTGGACACATGGTCTTGTTAGACCTGGCAATGCATTTGACACACCATGATAGCCCCTTTATTCTCACTTTTCCAAGGGTCATTTTAATTACTTAGTGTTTGTGAATAATAAGGGGGAAGTGTACATGGCACATGCATCTGGAAAGGAAGTAGAGTAAATAAAACTATCTCTGAAGGGAGACTGCAACAATGATGCTGGGAATCTCTGATTTAGACAACAGGAAGCATGAAGAAGTGGTGTGGAGCAAATGCAATCAAAGAAATGGTTTTGTTGAAACAGGATCAGCTCGTGGACCACTTAGAAAAACAGGCAAACAGTGGTCAATTGTTCACAATGAATTATTCACCCCGTTCTATTGGAACACAACGATCCCAGAATGCAAAATTAGGAATTAATCAGGATGCAATCTCTCACTCCTCCTGTTTGGCATTGCCATTGACCTTATTGTTAGAGAAGATGTAGGTGGATACAACACAGAAATATCAAAGCTTAAACACTATGCAAAAATAATTAGATTTTAGCTGGCAACATAACTCCTATAAGTAATAATCTTCAGCAAACTAGTGACAAAAAACTCTGTGATATTTAAAGAAATATGGAGTTTATAATAAATGATAAAGAAAATAAATTCAACAAAGTTAGCAATCTCTCTTCCAAGAATTTTGTAGAGGTATAAATCCACTGGAGATCAGTAAACCAATTTACATGCTTATTAGTGGAAAAATCTGAGAGAATAACTAGAAAAATAATGTAATGAATCTGCAAGGCGAAAAACATTAGAGAATTTGACAACTATCTAAGATCAAAAATTATCTAGGAAAAAGGTAGAATTTTCTAATATAGAAATAAAACCAAAGCATCTGCCACAACAGCCTTTGGCTGGCTAAACACACTCTTCCCTGAGTAGGATGCACAACAGAGAATCCAGTGGGACTTGACAATGTACAAGGTGTGCAAAGTGCAGACACAGGACACACGGACTGGCAGAGCGCGTTTCATGCCCCAAACAATGCTGGATTGTCCCAGAAGTGTCCAGCACCAGATGCCAGGAACACCTCAACACCATTCCTTCATGTAACTGTGGTAGAAACTATACCAGGTACACAAGGTGATGCTTTCCAGATATGCCAGCCTCTTCTGCCTAGACTGAACTCTTCTGTACCCTAAAGCCTGTGCTTATTATTTTAAAGGCCTCTAGTGCTTATTCTTTTAGAGGCCTGAAGTGCTTATTATTTTAAAATATCAGTTTTTCAAGAAGCTGCAAAATGCCTGAATTTGGATTTTTAGGAATAAAAAGTACTTAATACTTTGATTATTTCTGTAAGAAACATTACTATTAGTTGCCAGAAGGCACTCCTGTATTTACAGCTTCATCTTCAAAGGTGACATAGATTCCTATTCATATTTTGACTTACTCTAAGAAAAATAAACACATTTCTATTTGTATATTTACTGAGTATTCTTTAGAGGGATAAGGTTTGCCTGCATAAGTTCTCATTAGCTGAAAATTTCGATGTTTTTTTAGACAGGAATGTCACTGCTGTTTTACACTGATGTTAATAGTAAAGTTTCTCATTTGAGTGGGATCTATAAGCATACCTTTGAAGTAAGGTAGACTTAATGTCAAGATGCCATTGCTTACCTCTGCTACTTGGGCTCTGAGGTAAAGAAATGTTTTTAATTCTGGTCCTAAAATATAAATGAGTAACTTGTAAGTCAATTTGTTTCTTTTCTGATTTCCAAGTACTCAAAAGCTCTTTTAGGAGGTGTTGCACAAAAGAAAAGGGTAAAGAAACATTCTCCAAATAAACATGTGAGAACTCCATAGATAAACATATTTGTGCAAACAGGAAATAGTGACCCAGAAAGTATAAAACAGTCAGTCTTCCAGGCTCCACTATGACACATCTTGCCCAAATGTCACTTTTCCTAAATTGTACTCTCATGTCAAGCCAGTTCTCAGAGAAGAAAGGGGCAAAGTTGCTCACCTCTGCTAATCTTCACTTCTCATGGCTGGGCTGTTCTGCCAGATTCTGTTTGCATAAGTGGCTTCGGATTCAGCAGAGGGCTTGCTCTGTTGTGAGAGTATAGTTATATACTCCCAGTTACTCCTGGATTTGGAAAGCAAATAAGCTTTACTCTTTTCTGCTGTCTGCTTGCCCGTGTGTCTTTGTGGAGTTGGATTTTCTGCTTTACAATCAGTCTCCTGCTGGGTTCTATAATTGAGCTTCCAGATAAAATAATCTAGAGTGAATAGTAGCTTGGAAAGCATTCTTAATCTTCATTTTAGTGTTGTATCTTAAGACCACTTTTTCCTTTTCAGCTTCTGTGATTGAGGCAAATTTCCTGACATTAGCCCAGATGTTTTTCTACTGGCATTTATATATAGCATACATGAACAGCAATCATCATCACTCATTATCATTTATCATAATACCTTAATTATAAGCAGAAGCTTAATTTCTAATTTGAGGGTATAATAGGTGAAAAATATGCTATTTAGAACTAGTTTTTTCCTTTGTCTCAAATGGATGAAAAAGGATTTTATGTACTTGAAGTCTTATCACACACTGAACAGCATCTATTCACAGCAACTTAGGTGCTGAACACAAGAGCACCATTTTTTTCCTCTCTGTGTTTGAGCATTCTACAGTTGCTTAAATCTAAAAAGCTAACATTAATTTAATCAGTCAGCAATTCTAAGAGTATTTCTGTACTATATATATTCCAAGGAAAGCCACATTATGTTCTTAAACCAGTAAATAAATTTGTAAGTCTTTTATACATAAATAATTTTGTCTTCAATAGCCTTCTCCTAGTAAACTTCTTTTAGATATCTACTATATGGGCTATAGTCCATAATAAAAATAAAGTAAAAACTAGCAGGAAAATATGCAATACAACATTGTAAAAAAATCCGAAACAAAAAGGTAAAATTTTCAACCAGTGGAATTTGCTATGCTTATACTACTTGGCACAAAAAGGGAAGCATAAAGTCAAATGCACGAAGACATCTAATTGGATTACTGACATTGCAATTTAATGATCAATTAACAGTTTAAGAAACTTGTATTGGCTATTGACCTCGATCTTCTGTCTGTGCACACTAGTAAGGAAGTCAGAAAACAAACCTCGCAACACTGCAGTTATCAATTACATGATGGGGTGCCTATAATGCATTCCTTCTATCTGTAAGGTGTGAACCTGCTTCATGTAAGATTTTCCATGTGAGCATATCTGCTGTGGAGACTTCCAGTAAGGGACTCATAGGCAGTAAATTAAACCTGACTTCAAAGGCAACCCATGCTCAGACAAATTAGCCTACAGTTATAGAAAAGGGCAGGAGCACTCATTAATCAATTGAAGGCCACCTTCTGAAATGTACTGTTGTTTCTAAGTTCAATGATCATTTCAAGATTAATTGTTCATAATTTTGCAATTTGTCTTTGTAAATGATGCACTATTAGGTGATAAAATATTGCATATCAGAATCAGTTCTCTTTTATTCTAGTCATCCTAGCAAGTCAATTGCTTTAATTCAAAATACACACAGTGTTACTCTGAAGTCTTGAGGTTTAGAAACTAACCTGAGTGAAGTATTTTTCACAGTGAAGTACACAAAGTCAAGTTTCCTATGAGATGTTGTTTGTTTTAAATTAATTACTTTATAGATTTACCAGTACTTCTTTTCCTGTAATTTGCACCATAGAGTGCCACAAAGGGGGAAAGAGCACAATAATTCCAATTGTATATTAATCCTTAGCAGAGGATGAAGAACTAGCATAGTATTTTGAAAGGTGTCTTTGTCCAACCTCCAAAATTCTGTTTTATGCTGAAGAAAATACAAATGATAGAATTATGTTAAAGATGAAGCTTTAGGTTTACTGGCTGAGATAAATTACCATCTTATGTTAAACCATAATTTTCCCCCAAACAGTTGAATAAAACAGAGCAAACCTCATCTGCAAAAAACTTAAAAAAAAATTACTGTATTTCAGCTTCAAACCTTTCAAAGGAATTTATCCCCCTTTTTTTCAAAATGTAGGTCAGTTTCTAAAACAAAGCCTTGGTTTTACAGGACATATAAATCTAAAGATTTGATAAAAATATAACCCTGGAGAAAACTGAGAGACCATTTGTTTATGTACAATGCAGAAAGAGAAGACATTTGGCAAGAAATCCAGATCTCCCTACAAGCCTGGGAAGGATCATCTGGGAAGGAGCACTGAAGTGTCAGGCATACCTCCAGTCAAGGCATGTAAGTTGTGCCTTATGAAATGGTTACTCATCCATGAATGCCTAATGTGGCATCTGGAATCATGATCACCTTCACTTCCCAGGTTGGTAAATGCCTGGGGAAACCTCAGTTATCTCAGCTGATTGGGAAAGGCTATGGGGACATCCATCACAGAGAAGGGAAGACCCAGCACTGTAAGGTGTTCTTCCTCTCATCTGCAATTGTAAAATGGGTCAGGTGCATGATGGGTTTTGTGACCTTTGGAAGAGTTTTTTAATCTTTATAAATATAATTTCACATATATTAAATATTCAAATATATATGATACATAATATATCATAATACTTATATTTGTGAATTCTGTTGTGCATCAGGATATAAGTTTTGTACATATTTTGGTAAAGCTTTGCTATTTAAGAGTTTATTTCTAAATTAAGTGACTTCTTCTGTGTGTTGGTAGCTTGGGCAAAAAGGACTGAACTGAAAGCAGCAATAAACAGACCCTGACTGCTGAATATTTTATTTTATAGGAGATGCTATTTGCAGAAACACAGACTGCTTGTTGATCCACCAAGTGACAATATGAGGGATAGCTAAGTCTCCCTCGATTTTAGGATTTCACAGTGTTCAGTAGTGGAACGGCAGAATGATGCTGATTTGGGCTGGAGAGCATGTTGCCTCCATTCTCCTTACCCCCAGTGCTTATATTAGAAAAACAAAGCTACAAGCTTGAGGCAGTACCAACGCTGGCATATTTGTTTAGTTGATCCAAAGATGACAATACAATATTAAAAAAAACTACCACAGCCTATCATATTTAAAACAAAAGGGTCTGCAATTTTCATTTGCTCTCCTAAGTCATGTCAGTGAAAATACAAACAGCCCTAAAAAAGCTACCGTGAATTAAATACTTAGCACATGCATAAGTGTTTTTGTAACCTTGACTTAATTGAGTTTGTTATTTAAGCAGCTACATTAAAAAAAATAACTTCAACACTTTAAAGAGAGAATTTAATTAAAATATCAGCAAACTCTGCATACGTAACTGCCCATACAAAATTTATTGAAATATTTAAGCTCTATTGCTGAATCTTTTAATTTGTCCTCCCTTAAAATCTGAGTTGTATTAAGTTTATCATGAAAGACAGAGAGACAAAAGAAAATAACAAAAATATGTCACTTCCCAGGCTCATGAGTGTGTGTGTGTGTGTGTGTGTGGGTACTTCTGCTTGTCTTTGCTCGGTCAAATGTTTTCCATACAGCTTTTAAGTCATAAGTAAAAGTTGGGTAAGTAGAATTATTAGAAAAATAAGAAAAAAGATTCACAGGGTGCACTACTGACAAAGATGGGAAAGAAAATACTGTCTCCCAGTGCCCTTTTCACTGGAAACTCTCTTTTTTCCCTCATTCCCACATATCTGGTAATTTTTTTAAAAATCAAACATATAAGGTAAATAACAACAGTACTCATAGTAAATGAATTTATACTTCTGGAACAGCCCAAAGACCTTGATGGCCTACAAAGCGCTTCCTTTCCAATTCCATTTGGTATTTTTAATGTGTTGTATTTATTGCCAAAAAAAAAAACAAACCCACTCCAGAGATCAGCAGCTCTATAAAACTTGCCATACATCTGTTGGATTTTTGTTTATGTATTGAAATGTAATTGGGCAACTGGAGAAAAGTGGATTTGTGAGGTGTTATTTTCCTAAAGATTACATTTAATATTGTTGGTGTACCCTTCATAATTTAGTTGATTAATAATATTTGATCTAAACCCAAATTATGACTTCCCACATATATGACATAACTAATGAACTGTGAAAGGAAAGCTGTTCAGATGGTCACCAATAACCAATGCTTAGTTAATCCTTTAAATAAACTGGAGCTCACAATGTGTCCCTTTGAAGTCATAAATAATGTATATTTTTCTTTTGACTTTTAATAAGCCAGTGGAGTTCATCTCACAGTCTCCAAACACATATATTTTATTATGGGCCTCTGCAGTTTACTTTAATTAGTGTGTCTGAGTGCTTTGGGAGACTTAGCCCTACTGAAAACAAACAGAGTCTTACCATCTATAAAACATTAGCTCCCTTTGGTTTATCCTGATACAGCCGAGGCTCAGTGAGAAACACATGGTGTAAGTAAACACTCATAATTGCATTAGAATTCCCGGGTGTATTGGTAATTCAAACCCTGTTTCATGATATTGTTAGAGCAGTTAGAGAAGGTTTACCAATCTTCTTGCCTTCTGGGATTTCATGAAATTCCATTTGGAGAGAATTTTAAGTGACAAATCTAATAGAAACAGCAACAGACAAAATAAGCCACAGACACTCTGAAAAGGAAGCACACAGCTAAAAAACCCCTTGATGCAAGTTTGTTTTGTCATGTCTCTGAAATTTCTCATTCCTCTAAGCTCCTTGTTGATGTGTTAATTTTTGTGTAGGATGGGTATTGCCTGCGTTTTCTCCCACTGTTCCACGCAGAACTTTTGGTCCAGTCTGGCCATCAGCTATTCTGATATCTCAGTTAATCAGTTATTCTGATATCACAGCTAATTCTCCCCAGAATGATACAGTCTCTTCCAAAACGCAACACATAAACCAAAATAAACACTATAGTTTTAGCAGTATGTTGAGAGGTACAGTTTCTTAAAAGAGGAATAAATTGTTGAAGGCTTTCCATTGTAAGGATGATTTAAGTAATTAAAAATCCTTCAGTGCCTATAATTTGCAATTCCTTGTTTCCAAAAGAAATAAGGCATCCCCATGAAACAGACTGAATGAAAATAGAAGCAGGCTGTTTCGACTATAGAAAAAAAATCAGAGCTATTAGACTTAAACCAAACATTATTCAAGTTAATGCTGGTTACAAAGTTATAGGGCTACTTAGGCCTTTACCTCAAGCCCTACATGAACTACTTCTGTATCTTCTGCACTTTTAATGCAATAATTTTAAAGAATTCACTTCCTTCATGCTGCTTCCATAATATTGATGTAAACATAGTGTGACTGCTTAAACAGCAGAACTATGAATTCAGCATAAAATGAATTGCACGGAGTTTACTGATTGTCTGAAAAATATATTTTAATATATTTTAAAGGTATAGCATTCCAATATTTCTACAACAAAGCTTTCATAATACAAAAGGTCTCCTCCAAGCTAAGATTTTTTTCAGTAGATGATTTATGAAAGTAGCTATAGAAGAGAAGAAACTTCTATATTTAAGAAAAAAAAATCTAATTTTAACAAGCAGTTCACTGTTAGAAATATATATATCTTCCTATAAAGTATTCAATCTTGGCATGATCAAAATGCAATATCTACCAAAACCAATACTACCTGCCATTTTTGTTGCAGACTTACTCAAGAAATACAGAACAAATTATTCTATTGAAGTGATAAACTGTTATGATAAATAAAAGGAAAGACATTTTGTTTTGCTGTCTGACCTTTGGGAATCCCCTTGAATCATTTGTATTTTTCTACTTGTACAAACTGGTCC
The DNA here is from genome assembly GCF_000277835.1 of Geospiza fortis. Lineage (NCBI taxonomy): Eukaryota > Metazoa > Chordata > Aves > Passeriformes > Thraupidae > Geospiza > Geospiza fortis. The sequence goes on from NW_005054304.1 coordinate 12,316,907, forward strand.
ATATATTTCCTGACATTTAGTTTAGCACTGGCTGTTTTGGGTACTGTTTGTTCCTTTGGTTTGTGCCTTCTGTTTCTGCTCCTATGCAACACACCTCCTAAACCTGTTAAGACATTTCAAAATGTAATAATATTCCTTAGAGGATGTTTATAAATCTATGCCTCTATTGTGTTTTGTATGATCAGGGCAAACTGAACACTGCCAACAAACCCCAAGCTACAGGCACTGCAGATCTGAATGCAGGGATTGCTGAAGGTGGGTGGCTCCTGCAGCGTCCCAGCAGGAGCATGAACTGGGACTCTGGGGTCACCTGCAAAGCACATCGGGGAGCTGCGCCAGGCCAGTCTTGCTGGCCCCCCAAGCTGCCATGTAGCCATGACTTGCCCTCCTGCACTGTGGAGCCACAGAGCTGTTTCAGAGGTTTTAAGCTGAAGGCATGAATGAGAGTTCAGTGCTCATTCTACCCTGGGAAATGCTGAGCCACTTGCTAGCTGAAGCTTCCATGTGCAGAGCACAAGTTTGGAAGATTTACAGTGGCAGTTTAATGGTGACATTCTGCTCATCCCCTACCCTGTCAATAGAGAAACACATGCAAATGGGTCTTTCAGCCCTGCTTCTGTGTCTGGAAAATCAGGGTTGAAAATCATCAGTAAACTTGTCTAAACAACAATCGTTGCTGTGGAGAATTGGGCCATCTTGCCCAAAACCTATACCAGTTTTGCAAAGGTATCAAACTAAGTGACTATGGCTGGATGAATCTTAGGCTTGTTCTTAAACATCAATTAAACTTCCATAAATACAAAACCTCTGATGCTGCGACTCTAGCAAATCTACAATACTAATAAGGTTTGTTGAAGCTATGATTCTAAACCCCTCTGCATGGAATATTTCTTCCTCATTATACTAATCTAGAAGTTATGCTGAAATTAAAAAAGGACAAATGGAATCCTATTTTGTCAAAACACACCATATTTATGATATTAAATAATGGAAGCTATGAGTAAATATATACAGTGTTGATAAAATCGAATTATCAGGCAGAGCGTAATTGGGGTTTATTTAAACTCTGACTGACTTAATTCATCTGTTATTCCAGTGGATATATAAAGATAAATTATTTCCTTGAAAATTGAGACACAATCTTTTTTTTAAAAGATATTTTTCTTATCAGGTTTTCATTAGACAAGGCAGCCTGCTTTATATGTTTGTACAATTTAAGTAGGCTCTTGGTCTGTTTGTTAATACATCATGTTTATTTAAAACTCCTGAAGGAAGTTATTAATCTGTCAAAACTTAAAGATTTGAAGTTGATAAATAAATGAACATTGCTAAATAATTCTTTGTGTTGTCTACAAAAACACAAAACAGGTCTTATGCTCTTCTCTAGAAGGTGAAGCCTGGATTGCTTTGAAATTACTCAATATTTGCCTACACTACACAGCTGCCAAAGTCTGCACTGGCTGATAAGTACACCCACTGTCTTAAGCAAGGTGCCTTTCTGACCAGAAAGGTTGGTCAGGAATCAAAAATAAGCTTTAATCCAACTTTCAATTTCATATCACAGGAGGTGCCATTTGCAAGAGAAAAAGAAAAGCACGACTAAAAGCTGAATTTCTAATCCCCGTGCCTATGGCTTAGAATGAGAGCCAAAAGAAATATTGTCTTAACAGGTACATTTCCCCTGAGGGGAAGCACACCCCTGACCACCTAGCTAGTGAAAGAAAAGATAATAAGATGTTTGGGTGTATCAATGGCCAACAAATTGTGTTCTGGCTTCTGACAGAAGAGGCTGGAATGAGTGGGGGGCAAACTTGGGCTCTATTTACTGACAGTGCTTGCTCCAGCTTTGGTGGCAAATCCAAGAGTGCTATGTTTCAACCCCTGTCCCCACAGCCAAGTCACCTTTTGGCTATGAGAAGATATGAGCGTAACTGACATCTGTCTAAAGAGACATTTGAAAGTGATTGAAGGCCTACATGAACTGCTAACCACTAATTAGACTAATTAATATTAAGAGTGGAAAACAGCCACAGCAACAGCACTAATAATTTTATGCTGTGAGGACTTAATCTATTTAATTTAATCTATTGATAAATCTGATACTATTTAATGTATCTATTTAATATGTGGGAAGAGCAGGCTTAAAAATATTTTCTCCAGTTCACTACAGAATTCCTCTGTCCCTGCAAACATTTTCTCACCATCAGTAATGCAGACATGATAGGTGAAAGATTTTACTTCCTTTTAGCACAAATAACTTTTTTAAAATCTGGTCCAGCTACAAGATAAAACTGCAAATGTTTCTATTTGTCCAGATTAACACACAGACCATATATCTCAATTTAATAAGGCTCAATTTTAAGTTTCCCATGTAACCTCCAGTAGAAACAGAGTGAGAATAAATTTTATAAGCAGGTTTGGGTGCAGTTTCCAGATACTTTCTCAAGGCAGAAACTACAAGCATTATCAAGTCTTCTAGACATTACAGTATGGATCCTTATGAATAGACATGGTCACTACCAAGCCAGAAATAGGCAACTATAAGAAATTCTGTCGGGTGGAGGTGGTATTTCCAGCTTCCTCAAGCTTTTCTTGCAACATCTATCTTTTTTAGGCCCCTATCTCAACATGAGGGAATCTCAGCTTCCACTTTAAAATGCAAGTTACTACACTCTGACTTCAGAACAAAAGTTTAGAAAATTCAAACCTGAAAGGTTCCTAAATTACCTTGGCCACTCCTTACAGAAATCCTAATGCTGGATGCACACAATTCAGGTACAAAATGTAGGAAGTAGCATACAGCTTTTGTAAAGCCAATGGTTTTTTGTAGGATAGATTGTTTCTTTCCTTTCCCAAAGTATCCGTAAATAGACTGCCAGTTTTTAAAGCTTCCTTATTCAGTTATGATTAGTAATGTAATCTGTACAACACAAACCTCATGTTGTAATAAATGAACAACTACCTTTACTAAACAGGCCTGTACTTGACCAATTGTGGTTGCTCTCATTTCACAACTCAGTTTTCACACACCACACCACATACACACATCCCCAATTTGATATCCATAACTCTGACACAGAAAATGGTTTAACAGCCCAGAAAGAGGCAGAAAGCACCTCATGCAGCAAGAGAGAATTCATTCTTATAGTTTACATGTTTCTCCCTTTTTGTATGGTGCTGGCCTCAGCCCTTACACCTGCTCTGTGAGATTTACTAACTTACTGAGGAGTTATAGTAACAGTTTCTCTCCAAAATTCCCAAGAAATAACAGTTAAATCCCAGCATTAAAACACTTTCTCTGTTCTTAATTCTGGGCAAGCATGTGTATGTGAACTCAGAAGCGGTGCCATTTTAGTGAAGAGCACTCTTCACTAAAACTGTTGTGGAATTGGTAAGCAGTGAGGCTGAGGAATGTCATACTCAGGCTAGATTGTGAATTTACTGGGGTAGAAAGAACCCTGTTATTTGATATCAAAACCACGTTTTGCCATTGTACAAATAAATAAAGCAGGACTGTAGGGTCAAAGAAGTATGGTCTCTGCACATAATGCAAAACCTGAAGCTCAGTCAATTCAAATGTGGTTCATCTGTGCTTGGTAGTGTCTAAACCCCAAAATTACAGGAGAAATGCAGTTGCCAGAGTCTTTGAATCCCTTCCAAATCAAACAATCCTGTAACAACTGTAAAATATGGCCCTTTTTCTAATGATGCACATTATGCAGGTTACATTTTGGTAGTACCCTACTAAGACAAATACAAAGTGAGTGAATTAAAGCAGAATCCATTCTCTCCATCTGATAAAAGATGACTGCTCATATCATGCTTTCCAGTTTAAGGAAAACATCTGTTTAAACTAATACCTCCCATGCCATTTCAAGATACCTTAATATCTTTTTGATTTCAGTCATATTGCATTGGCATGTCTGCAAACAGGCATTTTCCTAAATGCTCACTGGTGTAATTTACTGTATGCTCACTGTATACTTACTGTAATTTACTGTATCCTTCATACTTACATATAAATCCTCTTTTTGCACTTCCTGTTTGAAATGGAGGTTTCCTCTGAATTGTATCCACATACATCTACTATACTTAAACATGCAAAGAACCATAACTCTATTAAGCTGACAAACTAAATTTATCCTGTGCTTATTGAATTGGTTTATTAGACATAACCATAACACATTCCTAGATAAGAAGGGGCACTGCTTTGGCCTGGTTAAAGGAGGGGTACATTTCAGCTATTTTATCCTGACAATGCTTTCAGGCCAGAGGAACATGACAGTTCTTTCCAAATGAAGGCTTCCAAATGGTATGCAGGGAACACATATGTACTTTCCCAAGTCAAGATGTTATTGATTTAGACAACAGACATTGGAAGATATGCTTCAGTCTATATTCTGAAAGACTTCTGAAACTTACGAAAATCGCTTTGGCTTTATCAACAGCAAATGTAAATTAATAGCATACTTAATGATTCTGGACAAATGACAACACAATTAAAATCCATGGGAATTTTATCACTCATTTCCCTGAGACTGGAATGTGAATTGCCCTTGCAAAATGAAAACAGCAAAAAATCCTGGGGTTCATATTGGGCAGAGGGTCTTACAGTAATTTACAAACATGAATATAACCCCTTAACTTTCACCTGGGACATTTTTTCACATTTTACAGATGTGAATATGTAGGGAAGATAAAGACCTAGAGCAGAATAGGATTTTGGCACCAAAAGGAAGTGTTTAGTGAAAGTTAAGTAAACAGAATCAAAATCTTTATGAGCTGCTGGTTAATTGGCACAACCTCTTAATTTTAACCTGTAATTTCTGAAAGGCCCTTTTGTAGAAGGCATTCAACAGAGTGTAGCATCATCTATTTCTTCACGAAAATAAGTTTAATAAGCACAGCCCTTGTCAAATGTTTAGACAATCTAGGATCAATTCTCACCACTAAGAAGACTCACTTGCTGGTAGAATCAACCCTCCCTTCTCCAGAGTTATGATTGTAAAGGCAAATAGTTCCACCAAAGAGAAGGAGTTGGGATGTGTTCTGGGCTTGAAGCTTGCGGACACTATTTCAAAATTACTTTTTTTTTTTTTGAGAGTAGCACATTGTAAAAATACCTCAGGGCATGATCTGTATCTCCCATTTTCTTCTGATTACAACAGCAATAAGGGCAGCAGTCCTGGAATATTAATATAATTATTCAGATAATGACTTGGATAATAAAAGGGGTGATTTATCCTTTATTCCTCTGGACATCACTGTCATTAAGACTAAGACTTTGAGGTCATTCACTACACTAAAGAAAAGGAAAAGGTAAAAAATGGAAGGAAAAAGAAGGGGCATGTTCAGTGCAATTAGGTAACTATGAGACTTGGGACATTAGTGAACTGATGAGTTTTTATGAATTTCAGAAGTGGACATCCTTAGCAATATCTAGATTTCCATAGTTCAAGCAGCAGAAGGGAGAGGGCTCAGCTCACTGTGGTGTTTCTACTTGGAGGAAAGTGGCTTTTGGTTGGAGGGGTGGAATTTGTGCTGAGGTGCTGCAGCTCAGTTGGCTTGCCTGGGTTGGAGGTTGGCACAGAAGGTGAAAAATAGGGCAGGAACAGAAACTATGGCTGAAATACTTGCAAGAGTTCCCGCCTCATTCCTCAGAACACCAGGTAAATGAACAAATAACTGGTGTTGTCTGTAGGTAGGTTTTATTATACTTTCACTATAAAGACAAATAAAAGTGGGATAAAATATTTCTTTCTGCTCTCCACAAGGCAGTAAAGGAATCATGGTAATTCCAAAAATCTTTTCTTCTTCAACCTTTTCTAAAATGTGTATTTCTTAAGGCATGCCCTTAGGGGATAAAATCAGGGATGATAGGTGATAAAAACTAGGTGAGTATAGCTCAGTCTATCAGCCTATACTCTACAGCCACCTAGAGCCTTCCAGACAAAACAGAAAGTAGGTGTCTTCTACGTCGAGGAATGGAGTGGAATCTGATGGAGTTAGGGAGCTGAGTGAAAAATATCTGAGTGAATAAACACTATGGATGGCATAGAAGCAAAAATCAGAACAGAGAGGTCTTTGAATTTTACCATTTTTCATTTGTGTGAGGCTGGTTTACTGAAGTCAAATTTTTCTACTCAAGTATCAGAAGCAGCCTTGACATCTAAACATCAGTGATGTTCATATCATTTTTCTAATTAATATTGGCAGGTATTTTGAACCTGTGTATACTTCAATCCCAGTTGATATGTCACTAAAAGCAGGTAGAAAATAGAAATGTCCACAAAAAGAGAGAAATTATGTTTAAAAGTGATATCAGCATTTCTAAGAAGATTTTTCTCTCCTTTTGCTGATTTCCACGTGTAGGAGAAGTTGTCAATAACCAAAACTGAGAAAAATATAGCAAGTTAAATGTAATTTTTTTTTGTTCTGGAAATTCAGAAAAGATTCAGCCTGAAGTGTTTCATTTAAATTAATGTAGATTAAAGGTATTTTTGACTCCTATTTGCTTTGAAGAAGCAGTAATATCTTCATTAAGGTAAAATATTTCTAGTATTAAAAGCATTCAGTTGAAAGAAAAGAGGAAAAATTTAGTAAGCAGAAAGCTTTAAACCTTTTGAGATTTCATGTACTCTCCAGTAAGATGAAAGCAACATTTTTAAGTCTTATGTTCACTTAGAAACATTTTGAGGTGTGCTGTTACCACATCTCATCAGCTTTTTGCACTTCAGAGCCATTTCAAATCTTATTGTGGTATGTTTAGCAATACACTTAAAAGATTACCACTTAATCTAGTTAAGACTAGTTGACTTCAATCAAGTGTCTATCTGTCCATCCAGCTGCTTACTGCTTTTTGTTTCTTTGGGAAAGAAAGGAAATTAAAATCATTGGGGAAAAAAGGGACAACAAAGTCTGATCTTATTCAGGTTTTCTTGCAGCTGTGAATTTTTCTAGGCAGACCTTTTAGCAGATGGATTATTGCCATTAATTCCAGCAAGAGCAAGGCTGTTTCCGCAATGGCTTATTTTCTATGGTTGATTTTATTACAAACTAAAAATGTTCTGGCTTTGAAGAACCAAAGTGAAAGAAAAATTTGCCCCCGAGTTCAAAGGCTGCTTAATAGCATCTGACATGCCACATTTCCAGTTACTGTGGGGATGAAGAGAGGAGGAAAAGATGCACTTTCAAAAGGGGATGGGCACCTGTAGGTACAGCACCTTGCTGTGACAGAGGAGTAGCCACCCCCCTGTACAACTGTCTTCTCTCTTGCCTTTCAGAACATAACTCTACAGAGTCCTGATCTCAGACATACCAGCTACTGTTTGAAGTTCATGGGTAAGTACACAGCCATCCTAGATGTGTATCCAGAAGCCCCAGACAGCCAGGGTCAGAACTCCAGATTCTCCAGCCCCTGGAGTTTGCTAGACATCCTACTCCTTTCGCTTCACAGCACTGCAGTTGCAGAGACAGAGCCCTAATGAAAGCCAGAAAAAAAAGTAGGAGAATAGAGAAAGAGGCAAAATGTTCTAGCCAATGGAAGTAAGGCTTTATGGACTGCATTAACTCTAGCTTTTCTTAAGTTTTCACATTTTTTTGAGTCATAAATTTCCTAGGTTTATTGCAGTAAAAAAGATAAGTAAAACTTGAAAAGTTTTACTTTCTATTCCTACCATACTCTGGTCTGTATGGTAGGAATATAAACAGCCACTAAAAATTCTACTGGTTGTCTCTGAAGACAGAGGAGTAAGCACAGCTTTTGTTGGTTATAGAAAGGTTGACTCAAAGTCCACTAAATATGATATCTCCAGAGATGCCTAAAGTTTTTCTGCAAGCACTCAACTTTTAGCCTTCATAATTTAAAATACAGAATAGTGAGAAAGAAATTTCTTTTTTTTTCTTCTTATTTAATTTTTTAAAAAATCTTTCTAACCTTCAGTGGTTTCCACCAGAACACCAGCAGTGGTAATAGAATAGAATTTCTGCCTTATGTTCAGCTTCCATAATTTGAGATACCAGACTTAGTAAAAGAGACCCAAAGAAAAGAGTGGCAAAATTTTTGTAACCTCAAAAATGGTGGGCTTACTCTTTTGTTAAACTAAAGCAGTGGTGAACTGGGTGTTTTCTGCTTGCTTACTTTTAAAACTGGGAGATCTTAAATTGCTTAGCACAGGACAGAAATATTTTATAGTTGGAGAAACAGGCAAGGTTCTGCAAACTCATTCAGTCAGCTCAAAAATGGGAATAGAATAAAGGTTTATAAGATCCCTTCCAGCAGCTCTGACCGCTAGACATTGCTAACAGTTCACACTGAGGAAATACGTAATATGTGTCAGCTCAAAATTAAAAGTGCTTTTTCTGCAGGGGGGAGGAACCAGGCCTTGAAAGTTTGACGATGCAAGAAATGGCAAAGGATATTGAGAATGGAAATTCTTTTGCTACTGCTGCTTATTCTGTCACAATGCATAAAGGTATTTCTTCAAATAGTTAAACATAATTAAGTTGTTATACTGCTATTTTAAACAGTAACATTTCATTTGCATTGATAATTACCTGCATGTATGTACATGGTGTGATTCCTGCAAAACCTACTAATTGTGCTTGGCTTAGTCAGCACCAACAGTAAAACACTGCCTGAAGGAAAGATACTGATGATGATGATGAAAATGATTTTACTTAAGCAGAATTGACCTGGTTTCAGCTGGGAGAGAGCTAATTTTCTTCTCAGTAGCTGGTGCAGTGCTGGGTTTTGGATTTAGTGTGAGAATAATATTGATAATATACTGATGTTATAATGGTTGCTAAGCAGTGCTCCCTCTAAGTCAAGGACTTCTCAGTTTCCCATGCTCTGCCAGTGAGGAGGTGCACTAGAAGCTGGGAGGCAGCATGGCCAGGACAGGAAGCAGGTCTGACCTGGCCAGAGGGATAGTCCAAGCCATAGAGCATCATGCTCCATATATAAATGAGGGGGAGTTGGCCAGAATGTGCCAATTGATGCTGGCGCATGGGCTGGGAATTGGTCAGTGGATGGCAAGCAGATGTATGGTGCATCACTTCTTGCCTTATATTCCTCTCTCTCTCTCCTTTTCATCACTTCCAATACCTGTGATAGGAATCTGTGATGATGTCCAAAGGTGCATTTTCTACCATAAAATCCCACCTAGTACTGAAGAAAATGGAAGAAACAGGAGGGAAGTAAAAATAGGGCCATGGCACGAAATGGAAGACTCGTAATAGCACAGCAATGACCCTAAAATATCTTCTCTCATCTATATGCTAAACATTTGGATTGCATTTTGAGTTAACAAATTCTTGGAAGGCTCTACTCAACTGTAAAAATAAGCACCACAAATAAGCACCGCTAGCAGCCAAGTTAGTCCATTTAAATAAGCATGGAAATGAGACTATTTCAGCAGGTAGACAAATATTGTAAATATTTATGCTTGTAAGAATAATAATAAAAAAACCCACAGAAATCAACTACAGAGACATTTCATGCATCCATGCATACATGTGTTTTCACCTGTGATCTATAGTGGATGTTAATAGCAAGAATAATTTATAGTTTCAATGTATTGAATCTTAATTGCTACCGCTATCCTTATTCCACATCTCAAATAATAAAGGAGACCTGAATTACCTGGTTGATATCAGACTGTAGGAGAGCACTGCTGGCTGAAATTGCTACCTTCCTAGAAGCAGGTTTTATTAACAATACTGGAAATATTGAACTAAAGATATTCTTAACAAATGTTCCTCTGATGTTTTCTAAGAGAAATGCAGAGTCCCACCTTTTGACTCTGCATAGATCTCTAGAAAACAGCCATCATGCAACCCCTCAGTTTGGTTTTGCCCTGTTAGACACCATGTCGAACATGAATGAGCCCAAAGAGATGTCAGTCAAGCAATTTTTCCTTTTACAGTTGAAGGCAGTTGATTTTTTTCACCCTGAGTGCTGGACTCGGCTGAAGAGATGAGAATTTTTAAGAGGACTTGCTCACTTAAAATAATATTCTGTTAACTTCAGTTCTTATACAAAAAGTCAGATGGGCTTTGGCAGTAAGTTCAGACAGTCTGTGTTGTACTGAAGAGCACATCCTGTTCTCTTTACTGAGATATCTGGCATGTCTGGATTTGTATCTCAAAAGCTACTGTATCAGTGTCAAAAGAATGTAGGACACTTTCTTACTTTTTGTGGGAGATGGAAATGAGAGAAAATAATTGAACTCTTCCAGTATGTACTATGTGTGGCTGAAGTCTGGAAAATAGCTGGATAGGTCTTGTAGTTATAAATAATGAAATTAAATGATTTGATCTTTTCATTATTAAGCAAAATATCCATCCATTTTCAGTATCCAGATGATGAACTTCATCTCTAAAAAACCCCTAAGACATTACAAAAACCACAGGAAGAATCACATGGAAAAGAAACTTAAAGAAGAAATATGTGAAAAGAGAGTCAGCACTAAAATAATAAAAAAGGGAAAATGGAAATTTAAAAGAACTGACAATTGCACTGATGGTGTTATAATATGTGATATTCATATGGAAGATTAAAAGAACAGATGGCAGGGAGAATGCATACAAAGCCATTCAACAGACACTTATTTGTGCCTCTAAAGACTATTGCCATTTTTTTCCTCATCCCCTGCCGCCGAGAAGGATAGGGATACTGCAAATTGTCTTCTCTATCTAGCAGAGCTATCAGTGTTAGAGACAGGCCTAAAGTGATTAAGATCATGATCTTGTTTTCTATTCAATACTTGAACTATGACTGGCAGGGGCATTTTTCTATTCAGTGATGTATGGAGTTTATGAACATGGGCAAAGTGTGAAACTGAAATCTGGGTTTGGACTTTGAGGGTAGTGTTTGGGAAGTGAATAGGGGGTGTCCATTTGGGGTGTTCATTTGTAGTTTGGTTCTCCTCTACTCAATACAGATATATATGGAAATACAACATCTAACATCATAAAACACTTCATAAATTATATATATTTTTTAAAGTTTAAAATTTTAAGTTTTAAATTTTTTAAAGTTTTAAATTTTTTAAAATTAGAGAAATGTAGGTGGTACATGAAGAAGGGACAGAGGGATCCTAGTGCAACAGCTGTCCCTCCAAGTAATGGAGTATATAAGTCACATATACTTTCCCAGGCATCTAATGCACTGATTAATACAGGGCATAGGACAACCTGAAGTGACAGGGGACATCTGGTCTGCTATGCTTCAGTTTTAACAAGTGGAATTAATTCTGGTTAAAAAAAAATATTACTTAAAAATATAACTTTATGTCATGTTAAGCAACAGTCCTAATCTGCTTCTTCCTCCTTGCCTTCTCCCCCAGGAAAAAAAAACCCCAAACCTTTAAAGAAAACAAAATAAACCTTTGGGTGCTGAGATGAAGCTACTGCAATGAGAATACACACTGGTTTTTCCAGTCTGTAAGCAGTTGATGGAAATTTCTCACTGTTATCTTGAACCAGCTGACTCATAGGAATGGGGAAATAAAAGCAAGATGGCAGTGAAAGGTATTGCAGGCATCTGTTAGAGATATTTCTGCTATTTGTAACACTACTAGTTGATTCCTTGTGAAGGGTTGATTGCTCCCATTTCCAGTGGCTTAGGAAGATGTTAACCTCTTTTTTAAAGACCTGCACTTTTGTTAGCCAACATTAAAAAAATACAAATGAGACACACTAGGAGGAAGCCACCTTACCATATCTGGAAAGCATTTCTTTCCTGAAGCAGCTGAGAACAGATGAGTGACACTCAAGGGCTAAAATTATATTTTCCGGGTATAATTAAGTTCGGAGCACATTGTGAATTACATTTTAACATTTATCTGCCCTGAACTCTCCTGATGGAGCTGTGCTTCTGGTCTCTGTTTCAGTAAGAACCAGTGTTGTTCATCTGTACCGCTAAAGGCGGGTAAGGAAGTGGGGAGGTGCGTTGCCTTAGTTCCCGTGAAGACCACGAGAGGTCACTCCAGCTATCTAGACCATGATTTCTCACAGCATTTTAAAAGATTTGCTAGAAAGAACTACCAATTCCTCTCCGTGTTTGGGAAAATTACCCTTTCCAAACAAACAAATAGTTTCCACCACCTGAATGCATTTCAAAGGTTATTTACAATTGATTCATAAAATAAAGAAGCTTAAGGAAGGGTTTGTATGTTTTAAATATTTTACTGATCCAAAAAAACAAATGAAGGACTGTACAAATAGGAAATATTTGGATTTGAATTCTAACACAAATAAAGGCAAGCATCATGTCTTCAGACCTGAAGATGTCCCTTTCTACTCTTGCTCCCCACTACTCTTTACTGATTTGGACACTTGATACAGATTTGAGAAGAAAGAGGCTGGCAAACACAATGCTTTTCTGTTCCCTTTGTGGTTCCAAGCAGGATAAGAGTTGGTGGCTCTATGAACAGGCTCTAGTGGTTCATGACAATTAGAAGTTTTTCCCAACAGGAAGCCAACAGACAGTGTTTCAGGTTTAATGTCTTTGAGGTGCCTGAACAGTACAAAGCCAACAAATCCTTTTAAGACTTACCCCTCTAAGAGCAAACACACAAGCAAATAAATTACATTCTAAACAAATCCCAAAGCTATGCTACTGCTCAAAATCACATCTAGGGATGCTTAGAGCTCAATTTTTGTCTTAACTTCGATTTGTTGAAGCATCACTTTGATCACTTATCAGTTATACTGTGAATCTGCTGCACTGAAAAGATAGCAAAGTCCTGGGCTCCTGGGCCTCTGTTTGTTCTGTGAAGCCTTCTGTACACACATCCAGTGTGCCACACAGCTTACTTAGAAAAACTCCAACTCTGACTTCCAGTTAGTCTTTTAGACTTAATGCTTTCCTTGATACTGTCATCACATCTACCTGATGTGATGGTGAGCTTTGCCGTGCAATCAGTTGTTCTCTTACTGGCCAGCAAATAGTATGGCAGTGTAATAACATAGATTCATTGAGTTTCCCACCAACAGGCATGGCATGGACCCCTGGTTATCTACACAGCATAATTTTTCTAATTTCTGATAGAGTAGATCATCAGATCTGTTTGATAATACACACAAGCCTGAAAGAAAGATTTCACATTAAGTTCTCATTACAGTTTCAGGTAAGCTGTAGAAAAAGTGAAATCTCTAGCTAAAAAAGTACATATTAGTTACCAGCTGGCTGAGGCGCAAGACACTGAAACCCACTTCAAAATCTTTGTTTAGCTCTCCCTGTGAACCATTACAATTCTTCAGTCAGCATGATTTTCCTGATACTTATTCCATAACTGCTGCTCACCTATAGTTCTGCATCAAGCCTGATATTAATTTGAATTTTTAAAAATAAAAATTAAGTAAAAGATTTCTTTTGTGAGAGAAAATGCCTCCAAAAAAAGCACAATGCAAAGAATAAGATAATGAGCCTGCACCTTAGACATGAGACAACATAAAAATGGATTCCTAGCTTTTGAAAACGCCCAGAACAAGAACACTTTTCCAGGCTTCCTTCTATATATTATACATTGTGGTTTGGAAGAAAAATAGCTTAATTCTAACTGCATTCATACAGAGTCATCCATGAATAAACACCTTATAGAAAGGCAGGTTTAGGTTGCTTTTTCTGCAGTTAGGATTGCTCTCACTCTCCAGCGTTAGCAAACTGTGGCAAATAATGCACAACCAGGCACTACTGGTGAGGAAAAGACAATATGAAAAATGACTGAAGTTTTATTTGATAGAAATATTTCATTTAATAATCCAGTATTTGCCATTGTTGTATGATTATACAATAGCAACCAGATGTGAATAATGGAGTTTGGGTTTTTTCATGAAATTGAGAAGCGATACTTCTTTTAAGTGATACTGTTAAGTAATTTTGTGTTTGAAATTAGTTGTAATGCCTGAAGAACATTTAGTACTGTAAAATGAAACGAATGAATGTGGACTAAAAATCCCTATATCATATGAACCCTATATATCAAGGAGACAGCTGATGAATAACTCTGATATAGTGCATATGGCAGACATGGCAACCACTCAACCCTCCAGCACTGGGTGAACCTCAGAACGTTTGAAAGTTTTGTTTTGATCACCTTCCAGAAAATGAAATTGTTATCCCAATACAGCCCAACCTCTTGGAGCCTATAAATCAAATATGTTATGAAGAGGTTTTCTTGTAACACTTTTGACAATTCCTGGTTTCAGACAAGTTGAAAATGCCATGAGAAGAGTCTCAGAACCAGCATGTTCTAATTTTTATTTTATTGGAAATTACTAATTTACCAACACATTAGATTTAACCATTTTCATCTCATGTTGTGCAGGGATGCAAGGAATTAAAACAGGCTTTGACTACTGAGATTTCATTTGGCTGTGGGATTAAAGTCCTGTGCCGTTTACAATTTTTTGGTACCAAGGAAGCTCACAATCCTGTACTGTATAGTGGAAACATTAAAAAAATTGCCAAGAGAAATTGCCAATCATATCTAACTTTGCGGCAAAAATGGTACATATTTTTTCACATATTTTGCCCATAAGCAAATTTATCTTAATTTTTGTCTGAAACCTTCTGTGCTGGATTGTAATCCTGGGAGATATAAGTATCAGACCCATCACTTCTTCCTTCCCACCTTCCTTATCCTGTTTCCCCAAGAAGTACTGTAGTTTGTCATTCTCAAACTACAATGGCTAAATTCTACCTTATTGCTTTCTTAATTTCCATAGGCTGCTCACTCACATGCTATTTTTTGCTCCAGAGAAAAAGGAACCACTTTTCCCTTTGCATTTTGTGCCCAAGACCCAGAGAGCTTGTGTGAATGCAAGGGGTATTGCCATGTCTACGTCAGCTGACTAATAGTAAGCTGCAATCCTCCTATTTAGGTTTTCTACTCCTTTCCCAAACACTGACCAGACAAAATCCTTGCTAACCAATGTATGTCTGGCTGAATTTCAATGAGGAGAAGGTGTCTTACAGAGACAACCTATTTTGTTAGCATGGCTATTATGCAAAACGGCTTACAGTTGCTAATAGCATCTGCAAAGATATTGCTGGGCTGAGTGAGTATAAGAAAATTACTTTCACTAAGCCTAAAAAATGACTGCAGGATTTTTTTCTCCTACAGCAGCGATCTGCCCCTTCTGTGAATACTCTTCAAAGGCAATGATCAGCCTTATTCTGTATTTCAGAAGATGTATAAATAGTCTTGGAAAAATCTTGTGCCAATTTTGCTGTTTCCTTAGAATGTCAGGTTCAGGCAGCTCTCAGCATTGCTGCTCACATCTCAACTGAACGGTAAAAGTTAAGCTTCTCAAGGCGTGCACAGCTGTAATCCAGCCTCTGGTTTCTAGGGATCAAAGGTCAGCACATTAATCTATTTGGGATAATTCATAGAACCTCTTTGGAGAAAAGAAAAACATTAACATAAAAATAAGCCACGTTTCCTGAAAATGAATCAGAACACTTTATGATATAAACCAGTATCCCAATGACTACCCAAAGCAATTAGTTTAGTGTGTTCAGGCTCAGAATTACTTTACTCCATTTCACTCTGGGTATTGCAGGTCTTTTGTTACAATAATTTTTTGGAATAAGTAGTCTTTGCTCTGATTATGAAGTCAGTTGCTCTGAAAAATAGAAAAACCCCCTAAATAAATGTTTCTGTACAGCTGTGATATGAAAATAATCAAACCATCTCCCAAAGCATCATAAACAGCAACAAAATATTTCATAACAATAAAAATGTATATGAATGTTTGCTGTCATTTGAAAAAGACTGAAATTAGTTCGCAGGAAGTGCAAGAGGTTTTTAACAAATGTTTTTCAAAGTAGGTGTTAGTAAAGCATCACAGAGCCCAGCCTCAAATGTCTGAAAGTTAAAGCTGACCTAATTTATATAATGTACATCAAAGGGAGATTATTCTTGGACAGTATTTTTGCCTAGCCCCACTTCTTCACTGAGCTGTAATTGTTGGTTATGCTCTGAATATTGTTTCTTGCTACCTTTGTGTAACAGATAAAGGTAACTGTTTTAATGTGATCAGATGTCAAGTTTAGAGAACAAGAGCTGCCAAAAAGAGTGCAAAGAAATAACTTATACAATTCTATGAGAGTGTGGAGGGATTTTAATTTTAAGATGGTGAGGTTTTGCTCATGGCAATTCTCTGCTACCCCATGTGCATTTCATGTCCTAACAGAGACATGGAACAGATTTAGATGTGAAGTTCATTGCTAAGCTTGGGATTACTGTCAAATTAATTCAGTTATTGCTCATAATGTTAATTGCAGTGATGCAAAGAGCAGAATTGAGAGAAAGAGCAAAAAGAGGAAGCATGTGCATGTGCTTGCATGCATGTATTTGTATCTGTTCATGCACATTAAGGGGACTTTTTAACCTGTCCTGGTTTGTTTTCTAAGATTGTGAAAGACATGTGATAGCTGTCATACTCCCAGTATCCCAAAAAAATAAGATTATAAATGGCCCAAATGATATATTCTTCTCTCTTGCTCTTCTCAAAAATTCTCTAAAATCTCCAGAATCCAAATCTGGATGAGACAAAAGATCTGGATTGACACAGGCACAACTGAACAGGCACATGGCAGGAAGCCTAAAATATTTTGGAGGTTTCGTGGGTGAATGTTTCCTTCTGAATTAAGAGTTGTGGGAAAAAAAAAAAGAAAAAAGAAGCAACTCTGCTTTAAAACCATAATTCATTCTGATTGTGGTGATGGGAATAAGCCCATTGCAAAGAGCTGATGACCCAGAGAAGATATTTTTCATAAAAGTAAATAAAAGAAGTGCAATTCACATATTTCCAAATCTAACTAGAACTGAGCTAGTGGGGAACTGTACAAGTCCTAAGGAACATCATGTTGTAAGCAGGGCCATATAAGAATATGTCCTTTGCATCTATCATAGATTTTGTGGAAATGTTCCACATGCACAAAGTAACTGCAACAGTTATTCAGGGACTTGATTAGTGTGGATTCATTGTCTCCAAGGTCCTTGGCTGTGCTGTGTTTTTACTGCTGTGGAGAAGGACTGCTGAGAAAGCATATTCTGAAAAAGATTCCTTCTGCTGTGTAGTACCTTCCACAGGGGATCCACTAAGTCAATGAGAATTTTGCATGGCACAGCATCATTAAACAAGAGGATTAATTCAGTTGCCTCACTATGAACTTGGTACAACTATCAAGAGAAATGAATAGTGAAGATGACAGAATGATCTTTTCTGAATCCCTGTGCTGTCATGCAATATGGATAAATAATGAGAAATAAGTTCTTGGCAAATGCTAAGTTTGGCTCCTGAGAGCTTAGACATAATGGTAATATGATATTCAAAGAGTGTAGTGCTCAGTCAATTAGACGAATAGCCTGTTTTTGCTTGTCGTTGTCCAATAAATTTGAGAACAAATGACATTATAGAAACCCAATTATTTCTGCAAACTAGGTACTGAGACCTGGCAGATGACCGAGTGATATTAAATGATCTTACACAGACACGGTAGTTTGATTGGGGAAGCTTTTTGATTGCAATGCAGTGTTAAACAAAGCAAGAAAGGCCTCATGTAGCTACAGAACTAATCCAAAACCTTGTTTTCTTGCCTTTTTTCTCCTGAAAAGCTCAACTCCTTATTAGCCTTAAATCAGACTTGCCAAAATGCAGAAACCTGTTGGCCTTTTCTGCCTAGCACTATGTGCTGTATAGAATTCCTGTTCTGCTGCCCTAAAGACAGCACACAAATAAGCTTTAACTAATAATGGTTGATCAATACGCTTATATGAGCATGATCTCTTCGAACTGCCAGCTGCCCTACAGCCACAAAGGGCAAGACAATATAAAAAACCAAAATTGACTTCTGCTAATTCCATATTAATTAAGCTTCTCTTGACCTGTCTTGTGTATTCTTAGGAAGACAATTGAAGATCTTTGCATGCAGAACAGCAAACATGCTCTTTTGGGATAATTTCAATAATCTGACTATATCAGGAAGATTCATGCCCTGAATTCATGCCCTTAATCAAGTTGCAGCATGTTAGGGCAATCTAGAGAGGTTGAATAAAGCTATTATTCATTTCTGCATGAAAGCCAATATTATAGTTTCGTACAAGGCAAAGGGTACAAATTTATATGTGCTCAACTACAAGCCTTGTTTTCTTCCACTGTACAGAATATATGATCCCTATTTACCTAAATTCTATAATAACTTTTTAGTCTTGAAATATTTTCCACAGTTATTCACACGTATATTATCATAATAAATGTAAACTGAGAATCCAGCTATCAATAGGCCAATCTCTTAAAGGTTTGTTTATGGCTGAGGTAAACACATCAGCAAATATAAGGCTCTCAGCTTGTATGTTGCCCAAACACCATCAGCTAGTGCCTCCACCTGAGGTAAGGCACTGGCCAGTTATAGTGATTGATTTGGGCCATTAGCTCCAAATCAAAGTCAGTTTCAGTTCATCCATCTTTCTAGAACCTCAGCAAAAAATGTTATTTGAAAATAAACACTGGCTCTTTGTCTCTTTTTTCAAAAGAGCAGCAGGGAGCTGATCGACATGTCACTAAGTATGTCTCCATTTCTGCTGCTGCAGCAGCAGTCTCCTGGAGCTCTGTTGTTGAATTTGGGTATTTTGTCTATGTATAGTCCTGAGGTGAAGGTCTGGAGGAGGAGAGACTGCACTTCTTTCCAGCAGAACTGAAAAAAGGGTTCCTCATAAAATCTGATGAATGTAAAAAGCAGACTTTGATACTTAATCCCTCAGTCCAGCTGACCAGCATTTGACTCAAGACCAGGAAGTGGAAGGAAAAGGTGGTTTTTAACCACATTTGCAAACTCTGGAGTATCAAAGCAATAACTGCCAGCAAAATAAAGCACCTGGGGGATAACTCTAATCTGTAGCAACCTGACCCTGATCCTGCTTTGGGTGCTGAACACACAGGGATTCACAGGACACCACAACCATGGTACTACCTAGACCTGATTTACAGCAGAAATAAAGGTGACCTGGAATAGAAGTGATTCCCTTGAGGATTGCTCTACTAAAGGATAGGTTTCTAAAGAGTTGGTAAAAAGGGAGTTTGTCACTGGAGACTGTTCAAAGGCCTGGCCTCAATGCAATTAAATCAGAGCAGCATTTCTGTCTGCCAAATCTGTGATTGTAGCATCAAAGGTTTGTAGGTGCCTGAGTCAAGGATTAATTCTAGGGACAAGACTTAACATTTGTTAATTACTTAAGTTCTTTCTACTATATTGTAGGGAAGCTGAATGACATAAGAGATCCAAGCCTAACTTTAATGGATGCAGAAGTTCACTG
Organism: Geospiza fortis; assembly: GCF_000277835.1. Lineage (NCBI taxonomy): Eukaryota > Metazoa > Chordata > Aves > Passeriformes > Thraupidae > Geospiza > Geospiza fortis. The sequence continues at coordinate 12,336,235 of NW_005054304.1, forward strand.
ACATCTCAGTGCAGAGTTGTGCCATGTGCTGAGGTGAGGCTTCTCTCTAAAATATGTTTTGTGATGTTTCAGACTTTTTTTTTTTGCTCAATTATCCTTTAATTTAGAAAATTATATTCTCAGAAAAGATTCTCTTCTGCTGCAAGCACCTGAAGATCAGTCCATTTTTGATTTTGTTAGGGTTTTTTGGCTATAGTTCTTTGTTTTATGTTCTCACAAGTATGACTAAAAGTCTTCTCTCAAAAACCACACAAATCAATACTGCAGTTGGGTATTCAGGTGTGGGGGGCTACAACAGCCATTTCTTCTCTAATAATATGTACTTAGAGCTGGTTCTCCATAACTTGCCTCACTTTGACTGCCCTGCCCCTGCTCTGACCTGACCAGAAGCAGGGGAGCCTCTGAGACAGTGTGGGTTATTTGAGGACTCCTTCTCCAGAGCTTTACTGCTAAGTGACGGCAGTTTACAATTGGGGAAGTATAGCAATTATTTAAAAGAAATAAGTTTTCATGGGATCTTGTTACCACAGAGTCTTTTCCCCTTTGCCTGTCTTCATCAATAGCAATGGCAAATTTCCAGCTTTTTATTTTTTTTCTGTGAATACTCTTAAATCCAAAGAAGCTAATTATCAGTAACTTCTGATGTAAAGAGCTAAACAAATATGATGGAGAAACCACCAAAACTTGGGCTTAACTTCACTGTTCAAGCATTAGAAAAAGAGAAGATTTCTTTGTGCAATTTGTTGGATAAATACATATTGTGAGGTGCAATCAATATTTCTCTTTAACATTTTAGGGACTGATAATTGTTAGCAGGAGGCCTTACAAGGGAAACTTCAATGATCTGCTTTATCCTATTGGGCTAGTGACTGG
>NW_005054304.1:12337117-12362041 GCF_000277835.1 Geospiza fortis
GAGGCCTCCTCCTGCCTTCTTTTGGGAAAAGAGAGGATTTAGTACAAATTGAGAAGTCACCTCATACAGAGTGTCAAAAGTGACCTCATTGTAGCTGGTGCAGCCAGATGAAATCTGATGGAGCCTGCCATACTTCTGCTGGGTCAGATTTCTCACCTTTTGTTATTTGAGCTTCTTTCTGAGAGCCTGAGCTGCCTAAAGGAGTAACATGACATTCCCTTTCTTTGCCCTTTAATCCAATCACAGGGGCCTTGCTTTCTCACAGAGGGCTGGGATACACACTAAGGTTAGCTGAGCAGCTGTGAAAGTGAGGTAAAGATTAAGACCTTGACTCTGATCATACATTTCAATATGAATGAAGCCAATGAAAGGGAGATTATCTTTCTTGCTACTTTTCAAATTTCTTATCTATGAGGCAACACTGTTTACACAAAGCTGGATGCAGTTGACAAATCTTTGCCCTGATAGGTGCAGAAACTTCTGGTCATCATCTTAAAAATATATTTAGGGAGAGCTGGAAGGAAGGAAGAGGAGAAAACAGTGAGGGAGAGAAAGTCAGTTTTGATGGTAGCAGATGGGAACATCTCAAGTAAGAAATGCAGAAGTATTCTGGTTGCAGTCTGGCACTTCAAAGCAAGATGAAGAGGCATTTCAAAGAGAATACACATTATTATTTGATTAAGATTCAGCTTCCTGGATGAAATGTGCATGCAATTATTAGCATGATGATAGTAGGTTTCATACGGAAAGTTTATTGTCTCTGTTATTGGTTCTTATTAGCAATGGGTTCAGCCTCCTATCCTGTATATGAACTCCCACTCTTTTTCAAAATTTGCATATATAGAGGGGGTGTCCAAAACTGGTTTCTGGTTGAATCCTTTCAGTTTTGAATACAAAGCAGCATCTCATGGGAGATCTAACCCCAGATTTAGGGTGAGTAGAGAAGTTGTCCTCAGATAATACTTACACAATGCCTTCTTTGCACTGATGGATTTCTTTCTTCCTGCCCTATTAGGATCAAAATCTTATAAGGGTGGTCACACACTGGAGCAGGTTGCCCAGAGAAGGGATGGGTGCTTCATCCCTGAAAACATTCAAGGTCAGTCTGGATTGGGCTTTGAGCAACCTGATCAAGTTGAAGATGTCCCTGCTCATTATAGGTGAGCTGGACTACATGACTGTTAAAGGCACCTTCCAAAAAAAACCATTTCATGATGCTATAAAACTCAACATGCATTCAAACATAGCACTTTACTTTCTCACACTGTTACCAAAAGGTCCAGACTTTTACTGTCTATATAAACCAGGCAGATTCTACATGACTTTCTGTGGAGCTCATGAATAGCCTGCCTTTGAAGTTTACCAGGGAATTTTCACTGATTTCACCCAGCTAAACAGATACATTTCCAATCAGATCACAGAAAGAACTTTTGGAATTCAAAGCCTGAACATAGGACTGCATTCTGCCACAGCTCAGCTTGCAAATTATGTTGCGAGAACATAATTCTTAAAAGATGATGTGTTGTTACATCCTGATCCCAGTGAAAAAAAATTCCAAGGAATTTAGTAGAAAGGCTTTCGTAAATTCAAACTTGAGGCCAAAAGCAGAGACAATCCGGTTTCTACACATTTTATGTGTGCATGTCCCCAAAGCCTTTGAAGACAATTATGAGAAGTGTGAAGCACAACATAGAAGTTTTCAATTTGAACTAAATCAGCAGTCAGTTCTGCCCAGAGCCATTCCCTCAGCAGTGGTCAAGACCACAAACTCTGGGAGTCACAGAGAAGTCTCTGACACAGAAAACTGCCTCATAACCTTTGCAAGTTAATTAGCCTAAAATACTATTTTATCTTTTTTTTTCTATGTGTTTTAAAAATGTGTACCATTGCAAACAGAAGTATTTGTAAATGCAAGTAATTATTTCCTTTTCCCGCAAGCCTTTGGAAGGGAGTTTCATAGACTCATTTCAGTCTTGAATTAAAAAAAATAATATTTCCTGGCTCTAAATTTGCTGCCTTCTGCTTCTAGAGAAGCTCCTTTACTCTGATATCATGAAAGACATGATTGGAAAAGTTTCTCATATTTACAGAGATCACTGTTTTCAACAAGTGATACTAAACATACTTTCTACTCTTGTCTAAAAAGCAAGAGTACAAATTTAAGCAGCCCAAATCCAAATATACTCTGTTCCTGCGTAGGAGCCAATAGAACTCCATGAAATAGACATTTTTTTCCCTCAGAATAGTTGAAGTATTTTGAAAGGCAACTGTAAAGTGACTCTATTCAGACCTGCCTTTTTATCATGCTACCTGCATGAGCAGATGTTTGTGTCCATATGCAGCTTAGATTTACAATTTCTGGCTTGATACTATGGTTAATTTTGTATCTTGATGTGATTATCACTTATTTTCAGTTCGACAAGACTTTCTCAGTTTTTTTCTGTGTTTTGCTTTTGTTCCTTAATGTCAGCTGTTGCAACTTTTAAGACTGGTGCCATAGATGGGCAGGTTTTAGATGAGTGAAAGAGGCCACTGGAGTTTGATGGAAGTCATATAAGGCTTATGTTTGTGAGATCCCTTATTGATTCTGCACCTGTCTGGTCTCTGGCCTGGAGCTCTTTAGATTCTCTGAAATATGGGTATTTTAAATGTCTACTAAGTGAACTGCATTTAAATTCACTGATTTCTATGTCAATCTTCAGTAACCAAATGGTGTTAGGAAAAAAACATTGAATGGAGATTCTTGGGCATTGTGCTGGGAAAGAGGAAACCTGTTTTCAAAAACTGGATTTATAGAATTTGGAAATGCAGAATGAAAGAATTAGAATATGAAGCCTACTGGGGGCTGGACAGAACCAGAGAAATACTAAAAGAATTAATTTTCTTAGCATAGCATTATGTCAACTCAGAGCGAAAAAAAATCATTCAGCTGCTTGACTCAAAATACCTGGATGTGAAACCAGTGGTGCCATCCACTCCTTGATCCCACTGACAGATTTACAGCTTGCTGCTATCCATAATGAAAATGGCAGATGCACTCTGCTACAGAAGAGCATTTCTGCCTGAAAATTCATCCCCATGCACATGTGTGACTAAGAGAAGCTAGAGGTCACAAGGGGACAGTTCAGTGTTTAGAGTGACTTACAAAGAAATGCTGCTATCTTCCCAAGGACAATCTCCTTGCTATCCTGCAGCTGTATCCCAGGGTAGGGAGACTAACCATTTCAGTGCCAGGTGAAATACATTAAAAACTAGTAATTTTTTGACAAATAAAAAGTGTGCACTTAGTACTACTCACCAAAGATAAAATATCTCAGTTTGAAGGAAGATTTGGTTTATAACCCTATTAAAATTTTATACAGAAAAATTCACAGGAAACATTGAAAAAACTCTGAAATGTATTAACTGGGGCCAAGTCATAGCCCAAGTTCTAGATATCCCTGAAGGCTTGCAAGTGCTATAAATCTGAACTAGGATTTAAGTGATGATATTAATTGAATGCATCCCTTCATTACTATGTAGATAATTATTGTATGTCAGTATGTATCTAACAAACTAGACAGCATTCAGTCCTACTTGGTTCTGAAATATTTGACTTGGCTATGACTCTTGCAGCTGAATTTCAGCCAACTGAAAAATACCTTGCCTTCATCCCAGCCTGACTTTACATCCAGTTTGCAATTTCACTGAAGTAGAAAGACTGTATTTGGAGTGAATTATGTTGAGATTGCTCTATTTTACTTTTATGTCAAAATAAACCCGTAACTCTCAAAATTCCCCACTCAGGTCTTTTGAAGGGAGACTAAAGTCTTACATACTGAGTTTAGGACTGTATCTGGGTTTCAAATACCCACCATTTGAAATAAAGGTACATAGTCCACTAGAAAGGTTGAGTGAGTCATCCGGCCTTATTTCTATTTAAAAATACCCAAAAAGACTGGTAAATATAATTCCAGTGAAATCTTGAGGTCATTTTTGTAGCATAATGATTCACTGATTCATTGCAGAATGCAATTGCTAATGATATATTTTTTTGGAAAGGGTAACATGAGAACATTCTAACAGAAAATGGTAATGACATTTGTGTACAAATTCCCCGGTGCACAGTGTCAGCAATCTTGCTGAGGACCCAGAAATTCCAGGATATTATAATCAAGCCATGTAGTCCTGTCATTATGTCAGCTAGCATCTCTTGCATGAAAGGGTAAACCTGGGGGTAAATTCCCAGTTAGTGTAAGATTAAACCTGAGGTCTAATCTTGCACTATCTTATAGCAGTTTTATTTTACTATTTTCAGTGAAGTCTTTCTACAAGTAAATTCAGAAGGACACCTCTAGATTTTCAGTTTGTCATTACATTACCCTCTGTGGTTTAACATAAAATATACAGGTGACTTGTATATGTTTTCAATACCCATGTAGAGTTCTGTTATCGGAACGAGAAGCCCGCCTGTATTTGTATTGCTACTCTTTTGTCTCCTCACAGGCCTTCCAAACACCCACTGCTGCAGTGAAAATGGTCTGAGCATCACATGCATAGCTTAAATTAAGTGCTCAGAGACTGCAGAAAGAGGGAAATTTACTGTGCTGTACACTCATTTTTCTTTGGCTTTGCCCTCTGTAACTGGTCATAGTTTCTTTCCTGAAGCTCTGTCCTCCACGCACCATTACTTTTCACATGACGTGATTGCCTTTGCTGGCGCTGGGGCTGTGGGTACATTTCAGAGTGGTGAGCCATTGCCAGCTGCCAAATGGCTGAGGCTTCCCCTGTGCCTTCATTCCTCTCTGTCAGTGATAGCTGTGCTGAAGTATGAGCCCCCACAGCACTCCCCTTTCCTGAGATGAGGGAAGTATGCAGCTGACTTAAAACATGGAGCCCTGTCATGACTGGCAATGGTGGGAAAGAAGTGACTGTGAGACACTAAGCTGTAAAACAGTCTGGCAGGTGGTGCCACAAAACTGACCCCATTTTTAACAGAAAACATTATTTGTTTTCTCCATTTCTCTAAGCTAGGGAAGGTGGAGTTGCTTTACTTCATATAAATATTTCTTTACTAGTTACCAACAAAAAAATACAAATTCACATTTGAAAAATCTACATGAAAAGTTTGATGTTTCTCATTATACCATTGCCAAAATATGGAAAGTGAAGAAATTAAGAGTAACAGGGAAACTGCTTGCTTAAAAGGAATGCAATCATCAAGTTTAGATCCAATCATCAAGAAGGTCACTTTGATATTTTTTACCCATGCTCTGGTATAATTATTCCCAGGAAAAACAAAAGAGCAGATTTCATGAAAAGAACTAATGCCAGAAAGGAGACTATGCCTCACATCTTCTCTAGGACATTTTTGTTATAAACCAGAGACAAATACTTTTTACACCTTTCCCTTTAAAAATGGATCTATTCATGCCACACATCTTTCTGCCATGTGTCAGACCTTTTCTTTCTATCTGCGGATGCCTAAGAAGGATCTCACTGACCTAGGCAGTAAACTTTCTGTTAGTAGTTCCACAGCAATTTCCATGCAATACATAGAGTGTGTTGATAACTTTCAGCCTGTTTTAATTTCTAAATCTCCTTAAAAATCTGATGCTAAGTTTAGAACAATCAGACATTTCCAAGTGTGATCATGATAAGTACAAATATTTTGCAAATGGTATGTGGTTATGTGCGTAAGGAGAAAGGCAGCTCTGTTCAGCTAAGCAACAGGTTTCTCAAACACAATCAAGATATTCATAGGCAAAATCTGAACTTTTTATAGCCAAAGGAAGTCAGGAATTGACTTACAGACCTAAATTTGGACAACTTCAAACTGGGTTTTTACTATTTTACAAATAAGCGACTACTGGCTCAACACAGAGGAAAGCCCCAGAGAGAAAGAGGTGCACATTTTCACTGATCACTCTGAACTGGTAATTTCAAACTCTACCTGTAGGCTTCACAAGCTATGAAAAATAGGTTTTTTTAAAATATGAATTTTAAAAGAAAGTAGTAAAGAATCAGTGTGTACCCATGGGAAAAGGTCTTTGCTGAAGAGTTCTCCATCAAGAACACTCCTGTGTGTTGCCTCCTCTTACTTCTGAGCCAGGTTAAGGCTGAGCTACCCACTCCTCCAAGATGCCTACAGGGCATGAGCTAACAGGATATTACTCTCTTGCCATGTCTGCTCACATGCCCTAACCTCATGTTTTCAAGTAATGAAAATAGATAAATAGATTAATAGATTTTAAGTCCAGAAGTGCCCATTATTATAATTTTTTCCTGACCTTGACTTCTAGTAAGGGTCACTAGATATTACAGAATTTCGTGCCAAAAATACGGCATTTGCACTGCATTGAATTTTGCATAAAGAAGGGCAATTTTTCTTAATTGTTTACACTGTTCTCAACTAGGTGAAAATTTGAAATAGGAACTGATCAGTGAAAAAAATCTACCAAAGCCTGCTACCAGAGTCTATTGGGAATATATGGAAAGGTGAGTACTAAAAGCAAAGGCTGCAATTACAACAGAAAATGGATCTCAGCAGGATCTTAGAAGCTAAACTACAGAAGCAGTTCCTCTCAAAGGCCAGGGTACTGCTATTTGAAAAGTGTCTGATTCACTGAAGGAATGACAGAATTCCTGCTAGCAGCAATAGTTGAGGCCACCATTTTTACACCTTTTTCTTGTGTTCTTTTTTCTTTCTTTTGTTTTTGGGTTCTATGGGCAGAGTTAAGGATAAAGGTTGTTATCACAGAACACACATAATGTCACGTGCTTCACAGGCACAGTAAAGGCTTACACAGGATTGATTTAACAGAAGATGTATTAAGCAGTATTATGTATTAAAGTTGATAAAACATACTTTGAATCCTTTACTGAATGATTTTTCACTGACCTGTCTTCTTTGGGGAAAATATGTTCATTTGTGGGTAGTTTTCTATGTGCAGTTAGGAAGGTCTACTGTGAAAGCTTTTGCAAGGGTGCACTTGAAAATTAAGGGTTCAGTAATGTCCTGAGGAGGTTACTCATGTGAGTAGCAGTGAACAAATCTATGCTGGATCTTGTTCCAAACCCACAAAGTCTTCTTGTACTATAAAGCACAAGTCTCTATGCTTAAGATTGTTGAATTCTGATTTGCTTTTTCCTTTCTTTAGATTTTGCAGTAGTCACTAATTCAGTGGTTCATATTGAAGATACAGTTTTGGAAAAAAACAGAAAATCACTAACTGTAAATAACCTTACCTGAATAAAAAAATATATAACCTATTTCAAGAGCACTGGACATAGCAGAAAGTTGTATGATGCCAGTAAACAGGAAATAAAAAGAGGGATGTGGACAGCCAGAGAAAATTCAAGTCTCACGGGAGCAATACATAAACATAATGAAGTGCTTGTGGCAATTTGGCATTTCTTTAGCTTTGGGGAATAGAAGGTCAGGGGTCTAATTGTGCTGCAGAGAGGAAAAGGTTTGCAATGTGGGGTTGTGTTAGAAACTGTTTTAAGATTTGGAGCTAGGGAATTAGTAAAAAAGAAAGAGAACCAAACAGGTTAGACACCAAGGTAAGGAACAGCATTGTTTATGAAGGGCTGAATCAAGTAGGCAGCCACATCAATAAACATCAAATGTCCAAGATACAGAAATGTGAATATACTGTTTAGACAGAATCCTAAATTGAAATTAGGAGAGTCTGTACTCTTAGGTATGTAACCAGCTCCAAACCAGCCCTATTTGCTTTTAGCATGGGGAATCTGCCTTGAGTTTTCATGTCTTTTGGAAATGTGCATCACCCAGTTGTTTGCTGACCTTACAAGACATGTGCCTTGAATTGCTTCCCTCTGTACACACAGTCTTGTTCAGCAGTTCCTGTACCCAAACCCAATTCCTTCAAAGCACAACCCTGCAGCATGTGGTAGCTCATTTCTCATAAGAGATCCTGAAGGATATGCATACACTGGCTGGGAGAAAATCTTAACTGAAAGCATACATACATTTACAGATGGAATAGAGGGAAGCAGGTGATACTTTAGCAATCTATGCCAAGAACAGAAAAATGTCTATACTACAATTATTGCTGTTATCTACTTGCCAATGCCAATGATGCTTGATATGGACTGGAGATAAGTGCACAGAGGTGGTTGCTTCTCCAGAGAGCTTCTTAAGGATGTTACTCAAGAACTGCTCAAGTTGATTGAAAATGTCTGTTTTCACCTTCCTCTGTCCCTGTTGGAAGTTACCTGTGCTGCAGATTGCAGTAATGGGAAAATTGCCATCTTTACATCCATTCTGGCCAATGGCTATGCCCAGAGGTTAAAAAAGCACTCTCAGCATTTGTTGGTTTACCGTTGACATGTCAAGGAAAGAATAATAATTTTTAAACCTTTTCTAAAGAGGGAGTGTTAGAGCTGGAAGAAGCAGTTTGGCTAATCTGGAGACCTTCCTCTGGCCAGTCCAAACTCACGTTCCCATTTCCAGAGAGATCCGATATAATTCTTTTAGACTGGGAATATTAAAAATATGATTAATGTCAAGAACAGAAGCCTTACTTTCATTTTTTTTTAGTAGGTTATCAAATTTGATAGATGTCAGAGGTCAGAATAAGTTTCTAAAATATGCAACTAGAATTCCTGCTTTTTATACCTTGATCCTATTCCCTAGAAAAAATCAAGAGGAGTTTTGCTGCTGACCTCTGCATGAAGAGAGCAGGGCCTTCAAATTGCATAGCAAAATATTCTTTACTCCTTTCTGTTTCAATGTCTATATAGATGTAGGCTGGAGTAGGATGAAAGTGTCAGTTTTTACATTTAAGGATTTGTGCTTTATGAGCCTTGATATGTTAATGCTTCCTCTGGGGCTATTCTGGATGAGTGCATTGCACAGGTGGCCCACTGCAATTTATAGACACAATAATTGAACAAGAGAAATAAGAGACAAGAGTGTTTTCAGCACATGGGATGCAGCTGGTTCAACTACTTTAGCAGGAGGCATAACTTTTGTATGACAGAGTCCTTTTCTAAAACACAGCAAAGAGGACTTTTTTCATGGAGACCCATGTGCTGCTTTTTGCACTTACCCAGCTTGCTTCACATACCAGAGCATGCTCTGAGAGTTACTTTGTCATGCCCTTAAATGAGCAATTTAGTCCACTATAATTTATACTGCTAAGGAACTCTTAAAACAAACATCTGTTAAACCAGAAGTTGACTTGAGAAATGCATAACTCCCACGAGCTGAACAGTCCCATACCAAGGACCATTAAATTTAGCAAAGTGATAACATAATGCAAAAAAGCAAAACAACTCTTACAGCTACTATTAAATAAAGCTAAGCTCAAAATAACATTTTCACCACTCTCTTGTCATAGGTTTACATGGTTAACCTTGACTTTCAAAGTTGCAAACTGAATATCTTGACATATGACAGAAGTTTTTCCCTAAGAAACTAGAGGATGCTCATCTACAGCCATTTGTCTTTCTGAAATCTAAAATTAAGAATAAACAAACTACTGCTAGTGTTACAGACAGAATCTGCTAGGAAAAATTCTAAACTAAGGAAGGATATGGAGCACATATAAGAAGTATTTAGGTTTCTGCCCTTCTTAAAGAAGAAAATTAATTATATCTCAAACTTCCTGTAGATTCAAAAAATTAAAAAGGTGATTTTATTCTATTAAACAGTAACAATTAAAAGATGAAAATCAAGTATTGATTTTCTAATAGCCTGTGTTCTGATACTACAAGATTTGTGGTATCTTTGAATACGGGCTTGAGGATGAAGCAGCTTCTAGCATTTATGTGATACAAGTATTTTTAAAATTTAGTAATAAATCCAACATGAAGGTATGCCGCCTTCAACAAATGCTCCAATAATCAGTGTCTATTATTATATCTTGATGTATATCAGATACAATTTCTGTTTGGGATGTTTTGGAAAAGAAACCATAAGTGCCATAACTCAGTGCTTATATACAAAATTTCTTTCTGTTTAAAAGTTAATTAAATGCCATAGTTTACCGATTAGTTACATTCCATTCACTGTTTCTCCCTCTAAAAAAAATAAAGAATTAATTAATACTCAGATTTTTTTTTGTCTTTTCACACATTCTGCAACAGCTCAATTTTAAAGTTTTCTATACACATACTGGAGTCATTGCTCAGCACACATGGAATGAGTCCATGAGTCATTGTCTCTGGTGTACTTCTGGATTTAGGCAGTTGTAAACAGCCATTGGTGTGACCCATATTCTTATCCCATCTGAAACTTAGTGCCAAGTTTCACAGTCCTAATGTTGGCCAATGTTAATTATTATCAATTTTAATTATTATTACATGAGGTATAATTTCTTCTGTTTGACCACAGTTTACATAAAAATGGTGGGGGGAGGAACCCTGTCATATGTTTTGGTATTGAGAACACACTTACATGTATACATAAGAACTATCATTAAAATATACATTTATCACACAATCTTCACAAACTTCACTTGCATCCACAAAAAGACTTCTGCACATCAAGGCCAAAATAACACTGACAAAGGTGGGAAATTTGCACACACTTCACCACAATACAACAAAATTTCCCCATTATTATTATTTAAAACAGATTTAAAACATAAAAACTATTACCAAAGTCCATATGCTTAAACATCTTATGAACTGGGACAAGACAAGGAACTGAGTTTAGACAGAAAAAAGTATGTATTGCTTCAAAGCAAAATTTTTTTAAATCAATAAGAAGAATTTGCAAGAGGCATGTCACAAATTTCCACAACAAGATATATTTATAATTTTTGTCAAGATTCCTGCATTCTCCAATTTACTCCTCTACAGAAGTTGTTCTGTTCTTCCACTGTTGGAAAGTAATGGAAAATAAGTGTCATAGATAATACCTGATAATCTAGAAAGCTCTATTCTATCCTGTCAGGATTTCGACTTTGTGATTTTCAATTTAATAAAAATGTAATGAAGTAAATGAAGTAAATGATCCATTGAAATGATGCATAATCTTCCAGAAGCCTCTACAAATGTGATGGAGATTTGGTAAAGGTCTGTCATTAAAACAGGAAGCTAAGCAGCACAAGAATGCCCAAGAAAGGCAAGAAGATGTCACAGTGGTAGTAACATTACCGATGTTCTACAAATTTCCAAATAACTCAATTGCTTTTGAGACCACAGTTTGACAGAGTGCTCAAGCAGACATCTCCTATTAAGCTCACAGCATAAATGACACCTGCTTTAACATCTTGCTGTCTCCTATACAAGCTTCACTAGGCACATCATCCTTGGCAGTTACAAGTAAAAATCACAAGTTTCCAGTCTGTCTCTGGCGATTATATGCTGTTCTTATTTCACAGAAACAGTCTTTGCTGCACTATCCCAACTGGGCAGTAAATGCTCCAGTTATCCTTGGGAGCTGCCTGCACAACCAGCATCATGATTTAATTTTCAGCAGTCTCAACATCTACCTTCTCTAACCAGAAGTAAGAGACAACCTATTTCTATTTCTCAGGGCACATCAAGTAGAAAAAGAAAATGCCTGCTTCTTCACTCGTTGTCAATTGCTCATTTTAGTTTTATTATGTGTTCTAGATGAAGGCTGAAAATTCTATCATTTGTAGTTTCTCTACAAGACTGCGAGCATAGGGAGTACACTGAGACTTACTTCAACTCATACCATGCTTAAACCCACAAAATTTAATTTCTGTTGTGTATTTATTACAATCAGAACTAAAATCACCTTCACCAGAAATTGTGATGACATAATTATATTGTCATATATCCAAGCAAATCTGAGTTTGAGTTCTGTACTCAGCCACACACTTAGGCCAATGCACGCCTCTAGGTCGGAACTCTCCTAATTCTAAAAATAGAGTCCTCACATTTTTCCATGTATTGCAACAAACTTACAATCCAGTTAAATGCTGTTTATAGAAGAGAGATGAAGAAAATAAATTGCTCCATCTCCACACATTCTTCTTGCTTGGCCTGAAAGCAAACAATTCTGCTTTGCTCATTGATTACCAAAATAGTTTCTTGATGACTTGTTAATTTGATAGGTCAGGCAATTTATTAGGTGTTTCCTGTGTTTCCAGCTACAGTCTGCATTGCAAGGAAACAAGTAGTGTCTGTGGCATGGAAGATGAGTCTGTGTCTGATGAGAGCCATGTGTACCAAACTCCCATTTTTCATAAGTGCTGTCATTTTACAGATGTATGACCCTCTTCTCCTGGTTACAGAGGAGGGGGGCTGGGGGAAGATAATGTACAGGGATCAGCAGAGAAGCCCTTGTAGGCAGAAACACAAATCATGTCATGCAAACCAGAACAGGCTACAGGAACATCACATCTCTTTGCAGAAGACAATAACAGATAGGACAGAGAAAGATGGAGTCTAAGATGATTAGGAAAACAGGAATGGTTAATGGATAACAGCAACGTGGCGCCAAGCAGTTCATTCCATGTCATAAAGATACGAGGCAACACAAACAGAGAGCAGGTAAAAGGTCTTTGAAATTCATCCAATCAATGCAGATGCAGATTTGTGTTCCTAGTATATTTGACAGAGAATAATACAGACTGTGGAGAAATTAATGCATTTCAAATTAAGTCTTTTGTTTTCTTAGCATCTCCTATTCTCAGCATACAGTATATAATTTCCAATTTGAAATTACAATTTTGGTTTTGTTATTTTTTTAAAACATCTCTTCTCTGTAAATTCTAATAACTTTCTTTTCCCTTCAAACCCAGGGTTAACATATATTTTAGGAACATCATTTCTCTTTCACATCAGACCAGTAAGCTTGAGAAACACTCTGAAACACATGGCAGTAATTCCACCCCACTCCTCACCTCCTGTGGAGGTCCCTACTGTACTACTATTGCTGCAGAATTTGCCTGGTCCCAATGCACACTGAAGGCATAGAGGGATCAGTACTACTAAGCCCCTGACCAAGAAGGTTCTCAAAATTCTGTTGCATACATATAGGGGGCAAATTGAGGTATTATATTATCTCTGAAGATTTAGAATTAGTAGGGAAGACAGATTAATCTCTAGTTCTACTCTGCTTCATTTAAGGCTCCTATTTGTATTTTCTGTTTTAGTATGAAATTACTCATAAGCCCTTGAATTTTAGTCAGCAATATGTGGCAGCCCAGTTTTGCAGTACTTGGCACATATGTCACATAGGAATAATTCTGGAAGAGCACTGAGAAGCTAATTTGCAGTGATAAAACTGTTGAGACATCAGGGTTCAGCATGCTTATACATGAAAAGTGCTTGAGACTAGGCTGTAGCTGATGTAGCTTAGGAGTCTGAAGGAAAAAAATCTCCCTGACATCCTCACTGTTCAGAAGCTTGGATCCCTGGCATGCACAAATTTGCAGGTACATTGTGGATTTCATCAGGTTCTCAACAGAAAGCAATAAGAAATGAAGTGAGGGTATGTCAGCATGTTTTGAATCAACCAGAATTTGTCTGAGAAACCAGCTAAAGAACTTCAGCTCTTTCTTTTCACATAAACACTCCTTATAAGAAAGGTGGTAGTGTGTAGCTGCTGTAAAGTGACCAACAGTAAGTGGATGTAAGTAACAGAAAGCTATTAATATTGGATAACTTTCCAAATCTAAATGACAGAAAATACAGGAACACAGCCAACAGGCACTTCAGCAATGTGCTTGTTTTTCACTAAATCATCTACTTTGGTTGCAAGTGTTTATCCTTACTCAGGCAAAGATTTCTTTGACTTCAGTGGAAATTCTGACTGTATGAGGAATGTAGAATTTTTTTCCTCCTGTAAACAGAGGTTCTCTGGAATTGCAGCCTGCACATAATAAACCTCTGAAACAAGTCAGACCCATCATTCTATTTCACTGTGAACAGAACTCCAGTATATCTCAGTTAACAATAAACATAGACTCTCCTCCCTGTCCTATTGAAATCTATGGCAAAACTCCCAGTGACTTCAATAGGAGCTGTAGCAGACCCTGAAGTTTTCAAAGACCAGACATGCAATGCTTTAGTGTTCTGCCTCCTTCAGCTACAGGTCAAACCTTTGGCTTTGTAAAATAAGGAGAAAAAGAATGTATTTTCAGCCTGGTTGATAGAAAAAAAAAGGAAACCAGCAGTAACAGGCATTTATTATAAAAAGTACTAAATGGAGAGCACAAACCTCATATCACACAAAATCAATTTTATATACTCATCCTATAATAAAATGTGATCAATATAATGCTTTCCCACATGTTCCAAATCACTAAATGGCAGTTAATTATCATAATTTACCCTAGTCAATTGCATTTAACATAAAAATAGAACAAAATAAGTTACATCTAACATATTATAAAATAAAGAATGTTAATTATTGCAGAGGTAAGACTAGAACTAAACAGAGAATGATGTGTTTTCTAGATAACAAAGTTAGGAAAACAGGACTAAATCTCTGTATGCCATGATTACCTCACATTTGATAACACTGTCCAAGATGCTGTTGTTTATTCTTTAGATAAATGTCCTAATCAATAGATACATGAAGACAAAATAAGAGCAATCAAGAGGGGTGTATTTGCCTCTCTATTGGTACATATCTATTGAGGGCAAATAGAATTCTCATCAGCAAATCCTAGTTTGAGTCTAATTTGCAGTTCTGATTTATAGCTTTTAGAAACATCGTGTCAGGGATATGGCAAATATTCAAGCATTTGCTTAGCTAAAAGATAAAGGGCTATAAAGGCAGCTGAGATACGACACAGAAAACAAGGTTTAGGATACTATGCTCAAAACTGTAGGTCACCTTTCTTCAAGATCAGAAAGAAGCAACATGTCCCCGTTGCCCAAGAGCTTATGGAGAAAGGGTCTCTTAAAAAGAATAGTTGCTCTCATATTTTTTGTCATTGACAGCAGGTAGAGAAGGTCCTAAAAAATCATAGCTTTATGCCATTAGTCCATTAAAAAAAAATTGTATGAATACTCAGTTTAGAGACAGTTGTATTTCTAAAGTCTTATTAGGGAAGTTTTAACACCTGATTCACCATCAAGCTTTCACTGTGCTAGGACTAAAAAAATACATAGGCTCTGGCAGGATGGAAATAGCCAAATGCGTTTGATTCTCAAGGCCTTTTAAAACATACTTCCCCTGATAGGAATACCACTGCAGTTTAGTTTACCCCTACCTCTAACATTTGCTGCAACTGTCTGATGAATTTGCTCTGTTTCAGGACAGTAAAATTACCTAGGTTTAGAAAACATGAAACACTCCCAACTAAATTTTCTCTCCCCTAATGTCACCTAAAAAAGCCCTGAGGATTTAAAACATAGTAAAAATAATTTCAGTGGCCTGATTTGTAATCCTGGCTTTCCAGACAGTTCAGGACAGCTGAGAAGGGCAAAAACTGTAAAATGAGACTATGAAGCTGGAGTAAAGGACAACAGAGAACTTTTCATAGTGGATTGCCACTATCAAATCCATGAAAATAAACTACAATCTAAGTCTCTTTTTCACTTTGACAAACTACCTACTAAGCAGAAAAAGCATGTAAAGAAAAGTTCGGCTCTGCTTAAGTCAGGGAGTTACTCATCACTCCAGTGAGGATTTCACCTTTTACATCTAAGAGAATTTGTCTTTTTCAGTGCAGGCAGCTGAGGGGGATGGTATGCATATTTTCTATCAGCTATGAGTGCAGGGCTTTTCCTGCCCATTAAGAAAACAGCTTCTGAAGATCAGACCCAAACATTCATTTTCTGTTCAGTATTCCTGGAATGCTTTTCTGCTTCCTTACGCATGTTAACTATTTACATCTCACAGCATCCTCTCTGTAAAGTGGTGTTAAAATCTCTCACATGGCTTTGAGGACAATTAATATTTATGCTGATCTTTGAGAGACTAGAATGAAAGTTAGCACAGTATGCATGCCTGGTTTTGTTCCCACTGTTCAGAAAAACCTGTACAAAGCTAATACTTTGCATTAGGGATCTTTCTGATGGAGAAGGAATGAAACTAGTAAATAGAACTACTGATGTCAGATCAAAAGAGACCCTCTATTCACCCTATCTCCCTCATTTATTTTTTGGCATTATCTTTTTCCTTCCTATCTCTCCAAGGCTCAAGGCATCAAAATTTACATCTTCTTTGTGTTCTATCCTCAAGGAGGAAAGGAAAGAGGGAGTAGGAGGGGAAAGTATGAGAGATAAAAGGAAGAAACTGTTCTAGATGTCAAGCAGTGTAACCAATTCCTTAATGTTAGTCTGTGCTTTTGAATATCGCATAATTTATAAACTGGAAACACGTTCTGCTTTGATTTTCAAACAGCAGCTGAAGTTGCATGCCTCTTCCAAGCCTTTTAAGGGATAAGGAAACTGATGGAGATAAAAAAATATTCACTTGTAATTCTTATATGATCCTGGTAGTGTTCCAGATTTCCATGGTAGGTGGTGTGGAAGGGATTTGAAAGGTGGTAGAAAGAAAGGATGAAAGACATTTGGAAGAACGCTTCTCTTCTGTGAAAATGGATCCAAATTATCTGCTTAATCACTAGAATTATACAATTACCTCTCGCTTTTTAAAGGCTTTGTAGTTTAATGGTAACATTAAGCAGAATAGCTGCTGTCAGGTATACAAAATCATAAGACGAGATTTTCTGCATTTCTTCACAATTGCTATTTTGTGAAGTTCTGTTGTGCTAAAGGGCCATATTTTTAATTCATTTGTGACAAAAGAGTGTGATGTGACTTAAGTTTCGGTAGTACTCAAGGTAAGCTTTGTATTGTAGCCCCAGATTCATTGCATTCAGTGAAGAAAGACTACTAAGGAAACTATACGGCAGTGAAAGCAGGCTGAAAACACATCCATCTGAAGGAGAAATTCAGCCACATTGTAAAGGAGGCCGGTGGCTACTAAGATGATAAGCCTCTCTATTTGCAAGTACACCAGAACAGAAGGCCTGAGTGTGGCTTTACATGCAAGATGTGAAATAGTTCTGTCCAAGCTCTCAGCCAGAGCAGCAGCATAGGAGACAGGCAGTGCAGGGATACTGTACAAGCTCAGCCCTTGAATTCTACAATGATAAGGCAGACTCCCAGGATTAACAGCCCTGTCAAGGGTAAGTCTCTGAAGTGCTTATTTGTTTAGAAGAACCACCTCATTCATCATTAAGGAGTGATAGAAATGGAAGTCCTCTGACACAGTATCTGAAGTCTACCTGGATGTATGTTTTCTCAGTATCATGGAAAGCAGAAGATAAAATATTCCTATCTGGTTTTAAAAACAGTATTAAAATGAAATACATTACTTGTGTTTATAATGTCTGGTTTCTAAGATATTTATTTTATTTCTTTTCATGAAAATATTGCAAGCTATATTGAAAGTATGTGCTTTCCATGATGAGCAGAAATACATCCGTATGAACACAATTTTAAGAACAGAAGTAAAATTTAAATTTAGATCCCCCTACTTCAAAAAGCAAAAAGGTTATATTTTGAATTTCTATGAAGTTTAACAAGATGTTTCTGGTAATAAGTAGTGATACTTGCCTGATAAAATTATGAAGTTGATTTGTTTTAAGCTTCATTTACATAAAGAGTGAATTCAACTAAAAATTTGTAATATGAAAATACTGAACTACTCATATGAAGATTTTTATTATATGGAGTTACTCTATGAATGGTCCTATACTGCAATTTCAGAACCTGTTTCTGTATTCCTCTGATCCAGGGTCTTATTCATAGTCCATCTTTCCTCTGTATCTTACTGAAAATTACAGTCAGTAGAATAAGTCTAATAAAAACATATTGTAAGAGCTGTGAATGACTTGTAAATACCTTTCTTGGAGACCAGAAGACTGAAATGAGGATGCTAAGAAGCAACAAAACACTACAAGAAATACTGGGAAGCTATTCCTCACTCTGTTAGTGGTCTTGTAGATACTGGATCTAATTGGATGTTAAGAATTAAAGATATCTTGTTCTGTCACTTTGACAATGTTTGTAGTGAAGCAGACTAGGGCAACACTTGTTTTACCATTAAGAGACATATATAACTTTTTTTTTTCAATTTAGAAAACGTGTCATTTACTGGACGTGCAAGCATAAGTTTGCAATAGAGTTGCAAAATACTAAAGTTCATAAATTCATAGAGTCATCTAAAGGTTAGAGATTATTTCACTCCAAACCCCACTGCCATGGGAAATGACACCTCCCACTAGACCAGGCTGCTCAGTTTTGTTACCAGTCCTGTGTTTCCTAGGCTGTTATACTCTGTTAAATTTATTTGAAGAAGAAAAACCAGCAGTCCAAACAAACAACCCCCCACCTTTATTCAGTGTTTCACTAATTTTCTCACTCTTTATTTTTTACCTGTGGAAGAAACACGTATAGGGTATAAAGAAATCTATTTTAAATGACTGTCCAGGGTATTGGCACACTTCTAATCCATATATGAGAAATCTGTTAATGGAGAATTTCACATATTTCAGTAAGAGGAAAGAATTATGCAGAATCACTGTCTTCAACACAGTAATGGTGTGACCAGAAATACTAAAGCCTGCCAATAATTTGGTATCTACATTTATGCTGACACCATTTTAAAAATTAGTAATATATGTTGTGTATGATGCAGTGTCAATCACTGCACATTAGAAATCACAGATTTCTGCTATCATTCTGATTTTGTGTTTTTTAGAAAACATCTGATTACCCTGGATTATTCAAGAACTGCTCCCTTAGAAAGCATTAATTAAGATACTGAAGAGTCTCATCTAATATTTATACTTCTGGTGTTGCACTAGATCATTTTGCAGTGCATGAATAGCGTCATGAAGAAGGAATTAGAAGCAGTATAGCTCTGAGCCTCAGATAATCCTTCACTGATTAGTGAGATTCGCATCATCACCTATTCTGAATGCACTCCTCTCAGGATGTTGATAAAGCCCTTCAGTATCACAATATGGACTTCCAAGCACAGCTACGGCTTTTCTACCCAATCAAAGTGAAACCCTCAGTTCACCTGGTTAAGCTAGCTAATCCTAAATCGGCTTTTAGATTGTCACTTAACAACTCTGAGGCACTCCAGAAGGATCCCGCACAAATCCTGTGGTAAATGAGGCCTAGGCTGAGTGAAAATGAACAAACAAAAAGCTTTAAAAATGGACAGCAAATTCTTTATCTAAGGCATATTTTTATTTCTTTAGAGTGAGAATTAAGATGTCAGGAGTAGGACAGTTCTGTTAAATTGGTCTTCAAACGATGATGTATGCCTGCTTAGATTTCCAATGATGACATCTGAGTACATATTAAACAGCAAACCAATGCAAATAACATGCAGAGGGTTTGGTGCTTTGCAATTTTTGAATATGTGGGCTATGACTAATCAAACAAAATTATAGGTTTAATAAAGAAATTGAAAAGTTCTGTAGTTCAGACATATTTGTTGGCTTTGTAAAGGTCTGAACAATTTGAATTTATTGATGAACTCCCCAACATGATGTAATCATCTTCTGATGACATTTTTAGCAAAAGTTACACTGCTATGTTAATGGCTGTATCTTTCAGGAAACTGTGTGCTATCATCTAAGTCCTGCACACAACAGACACAGTAGTGAAAACCTTTTTTGCATCTTGATGAAAATCCTGTCCCTTGTAGTCAGGAATTATGCAGAGGCTGGTAGCAGTGTGTCTGTAGCTGCTGACTGGCACTCAGAATGCAAGATAATGCTTGTATCTGTTACTAGAATTGGGTAATAGACACTGCTCAAGTAGGTTTGCATTCAGGCTTCTTAGATTTCATAGGCTATACTGTAGAATTATTTCATTGAACACACTGCAATTTGCAATCTCATACTGGAATTTGTAGTAAGGTAATTATACACGGAATATGCTCTGAAATTATTTTAGAATTACATGACAGCTGGAATTTGAACTTGCAACAAAGAATTACACAAGTTTTAAAGATCTCCCCCTTGCAGTGAAATGAGGGAGCAAGATTCCCAGCACTACCTGACAAGTGAAGGCATTTGGAGTAAAATCTGCCAGTGGCAGAGAATAAAGGTCTTGCCATCTGAAGCAGATCACTCAATTACCAGTGCCAGATTAAATAGAAAAAAACACACAGAGAACTAAGTTTATTATCTTCCATAGTGAATTGTTTAGAAATAATAAAAAGGATACACAAACACTATACCATGGTAGTTTATTTTGTCTTGTGGGAAGTTTTAACAGTTTCTGGGATTAAACGGCTTTCCCCTTCTGTGAAGGGTCTGATGTAAACTCTTGTACTGAGGCTTAAAGTCTTAAGGTTGTTAGAAGTTTCCATCAGTCAGTCTGTATGTCAATGGATAAAAAGTTGGTTGCTGATCTGACCTGTTCATCGCTCTCTGGAATGATGCCATCAAACTACAAAGAATAATAAAAATTATTTCGTGGGAAAAGTGAGTTCCTCTCTGCATTGAAGTTGGAACACTGAGGCAAAGTCATAGAAATCTGTAATTTAATTTTGTGTCTGTGCACGCTCATTTTGCAGTTGAAGCCTCTATTTTATAAATTCTTAAGAATTAGGAATATATTTACCTTTGTAACAGAGGAAATAAAATTTTAATTCCTGAGACAGGTTAACACAGCCTGTGTTAACATGATAGCTCTATGAGTCTGCTGAGCAATATATGATTGCAGAGCTACATATCAATTCACCACAGACTAGAAAAATGACTGTAAAAACTATGGTAGATAAAAGTAATTTTAAAGTTAGTCCATTTACCTGGATGTGAATAATAATTACAGCACTTTTCAAATCTATTTTGAAATAATTTAAAAATTGGTCTTCTAGAATTTCTGAAAGTTGCAAAAACCTCTTACTTAAATCCAGCATATTAGCTTTTTCTCTGTAAACATGCTATGAATATATTTCTGGGGATGCATTAACCATCTTTTATGCAGAGATTGCTTAAATTAATCATTTTAGCTGCTTTTAGCTACTTTTTTAGAAATAAGTTTAAATGACATCCAGTATTTTCTACCACCAATTGTGCTTTTGTTTCTCAATCTTTAGATCCAGTTGTATCCATCTCTAAATTATACTATTAATACTATACTGTAAATACAAGAATAATTCAGAATTAAATTCTGAAATACAATATTTAGGCAACATGACTTTTCCCCCAGCAATGTGATTCTTGCCTCAAGAAGTTAGTAGGAAGAGATTTGGAGTTTGTCTGCATTTTGGCAAATGTAAATTCCCACTTCCAGAAATTCCCTTAATTCAGTTGTCAGGAGAGAGTATCTGTAGCAGGATTTAAACTAAAAATTGAAAGGAAATCTATTCTGAAGCATGAGAAACAGTGGCTATTTCAGGCCAGACCCTGAGATTATGTTTAGTGGCCAGGCATTAAGTTAAGGCATGTGTAGGTAGTTGAATGGTCCACAGAACACAGCCGTTCTTTGCATACCAGTCCTGCTCTGCAAATTTAAAGGAACCTGAAAGCATTGCTAATTTTCATGTTTTAGAATACTGGGACCATATTTAGAGGAGGCTGAAAGCATTTCTATTTTATGTATTAAAAAGATGCATCTGGAACAGAATAAAACAAAAAGAATGACATCTGTTCTGAAAGAGAGGCAGCTTTGCTTAATTAAGGGAAAAAAATGCATCAGACTCTAAAGGCATTTTCACAGCAGTCATATACCTTGAGGGCTGTGCTAACAGGCTTAACAAAGGATTAATTGATAGGATCTAGCTCACCAAATTTAAGGTGACCACACTGAAGATGAGAGTCCCAGCAGACCATCTACTTTTTCTGCATAGTCTGTAAAGAGTTACAGACAGTTATTCATCTGATCTATTTCAACAGTGGTTTCAGACTGAGGCAGCCTGTGCTGCACTTTCCTCTGAGCACACAGGCTGCCAGCAGCAACCAGGTTAGATGTGCACACCTGAGCATGGTCAGACAAGTCCTACTCTGTGAATGCAATATTTGTCTTCCAGATGAGAATGGACAATAAGTCCAAAAAGAAATAGGTTGTTTACTGAGGTTTGTGAAAGTACCCTTCTGTGCCATTTAGGAAGCTATGTCCAGTTCCACAGCTACATTACCTGGTATATTTTGTAGGCCATGGAACTTACATCTCATCCACTTCCAATTCCAGTTTTACTACAAGTGAAAGACTGCTTAATGCATCGGTTTTTGAAAATAGCATTTGGAGGTCAGCTATAACTATCTGGCATATAGCAGGCAGGTCACATGCCAGAAGTTGATGATGAAGGTGCTCAGGTCAGGGGTGTGCTTTGTCGCACCCTCTTTGTAGTTGACCAAAACAAGCCAATAAAAGTTAACTAGGTTAATTTTTATAGCTCTATTAGCTGAATGCAGAGTTTATCATTCGGGAGAAAGGTAGTATCATGATAGATGGAAACCAAACATTAAGCCCAGACAGCACAAACAGAAGCCAAGCATAGGTCAATGGACAATCAAATCAGGCAACAATGGTTTAGGAGTGATTGGGGGCATAGTTCAACACACAGGACAAACTCATTGGTTTGCAGAAAATAGAATACTCTTGGATTTTACTGATTATTATTTTGTTTTTCAGAAGAAAGAGTTGAGTCTTTTGAAACATGTCAACAATTCATTCCTTGCCACATTTTCCAGAGGGAGGTGAAGAACTCCTATCATAACCTTTGTGGTAGGTCACTCTGTGATCATCATTATCTGACAGGGTAGAATAATTCTGTTACACAATGGTGTAGGTCATAATCCCCCCTGTCAAGAATCTACTACAGACAAAATGGGTCAATATACAAAGTAGAACAAATCAGCAGAAAAACTGGGCCCAAACCATGTCACAGAAAGTGGTTATAAACCAGGGCATGCTTATGTCTGATGAGATAGATGTTCTTGGCATTGATTTGTTGGAAGATTTCCCTATGTGTCAGTATTCAACCAAGCACTTTGGAGTAGTGCTAGGAATTTATATCCTGGGGATGCCATCTTTTAGACAAAATAAAATCAATGTCCCAGCTAGTCAAGATTTTTTACTGCTTCTTCCAAAATAAAATTTCTTTAGGTCCGGTCTTCATCAGCTTCCAGATCCTGTAATAACTCATTTCTCCCTGCAGTTTGACTTAGGACTTCTAACCTATATTATGGTCCAGTCACACTGTGTATGAAAAAGTGATTACAAACTACTACTGTTCCTGCAACACTGCATTGCTGTTTAGTATCATTGAATCTGCATGGATTTGTATTTTGTGAGAAATACACAAAGAAAGGAACATAGTATACAATAATATGGCTACTAGCAGTATGTTCCTGTAAAACATCCATTTACAAACCACTGTTAAAAAGATCTTTTGATTTCATTCATCTGTTTTTAAATGCTTCATACTTATGAACAGATTAAGTTTGAACGCCTTTAACAGATCAAGGCATGGGCTGGAAACAGCTTATTCAAAGGAAAAAAAGGAAGAATGTTACCATTGTAATAAACTAGTGAATGAAAATAAAACCCCAACAGGACTGTAACTTGCTGCTAAAGTAGGAGGAGGCCACATTTACAAAGTCTAAACAGACACTTGCAGGAATGGAGTGCATGTACTGTCTTTTTACTTGAAAAGAAAGGAAGAGAAGGGAAAGGCTTATCTGTATACAGCAAGCTGTTCTGGAACAGGTGAGAGAGAGAAAATTTACTGATGTTGCTGCCCGCTGTACCAGATGCATTTGGCAGTTGCACAGAGTCCAGCTTACAGGAGCACTTGTGCATGCCTATATCTACTTATTTGTGCTGCACATGTTCAGCTGTTTTGAACAAAATGTTGCTTAAAAGTTGAAGATATGCCCAGTGAGTGTGGCAGAAAATAAATTGTGGGGATTTTTATTCTGTTGTATGATTATCTAAACTAGAATGTACTATAAATTTAATTCCAAGCTCCTAATTTCTGGAAAATCTCAATTAAATCAAATTTTGTCCTGAATTTGTTTGGAATGTAGTGTACATAGATTTGTGCCATCTCTAGTATATTAACAATCCAGAGATATCAGAAATAAGACATCTCAGTGGAAGTTTTAACATAAACTGTCTTCCAGGTGATACTGGCTTTTCTCGAAAGCTATTTCAAAATACATTTGAAAATATGGATAATGGAGCTACAGTTTACTAAATCTGTGGGAAATTTTCCACTGATGTCTTGTGATACCAAGTCTGCATCCTATAATGGAATGAATCTTAGACATTCAAAATCCATGCAACTTTCGACCCCTTGTATTTGCTTTGAGAAAAAAAAAAGTAGTATATCCTGTGCAGTTTTCATCTAAAGAGACTTTTGAGCAAAATAAAAGATGCCCACACAGATTAACAGACACTGTTTCCTTCTTGTCTCTCAAGCCCACCACCCCTAACAGCAGCCTCCCCTGAATAATTTTACCCATGTGAACAAGACTGGCTCAGAGACCCAAATCTCACTCCCTGTCCAGCTCCTTCCCTGCTGTTTTATTATGTTCCTCATGGCCACCAATAAGAATTTTACTGGGGGAAGACATAGGTATGTTTCATTCTGAAGTAATAAACCTAATTCTAACCACTTTAATAACACACTAAGAGATAAAAAAAAAAAAAACAAACAAACAAACAAAAAAAAAAACAAAAAACAAACAAAAAACAAAAAACAAAAACACCCACAGAAAAAGAACACCAAACTGCCAAAAAAACCCAAACAAAACCAAGAAAGCACATGCCTTAAGATAGGTTTCTAATCCTAGAAGAACCTGCCTTTCCTTGCCAATTTCATAATCTATTATTTTTTTAAATTTTACTTTAAACTCATTCTTAATCTATTGTTTTTTGTTTTCCTAAGATGCACCTCCCTCGTCATTACAGGAAAGTGACCCTATCACAGTAAAGAACTGCAAGAAGAGGAGCTGGCAAAGGAAATAAATAACCCTAAATAAAAGCCAAAATATTCCACTG
>NW_005054304.1:12362051-12367550 GCF_000277835.1 Geospiza fortis
ATTCTATTTACATCACTGGCATTTTGGAAGGCTGAAATTTTTCAAAGGCACTACCATATGATAGAGAACAGAAGACACTCGCAGGCATTTAAAAGAAAACTGGGAATTTGTCTTTGGAAAGTTTTCACATGTTTGTGGAAACTCACAAGCTATCCCATCATTTTCAGGCATCTGTGATTTTCTTCCCCCAACCACCCCTTTTTTTTATTTTTTGTTTGTTGTAACAAATGGAACTGTCACTTCAAAATATGCTCTTGCATTACTATGAAAAACATATTTCATTTCTCTAATCCTCGGTGGCAGCCAGAAAGAAAATATATTTTAAAACTTTGTTTTTGGTGTATTTAAAGGGACAGGCTGAGCTTCCTGTAGTGCCTCAAACTTGAAGCCTCCTCACCAATAGAATAAAAGTGGCTGGTAAGCATTGCTTTTGGGCTGCAACAGTTCCCATGTCTGGTGCTTAAAACTCAGCTAACCTCATGATTGAAAGAACAACTGGAGTAAGGTTAGCTGTCAAGGCTTTTGGATTGAAACATCAGTATCAAAAGTCTAGGAATAAGTGTGGTAACAAAAAAACATAGAATCTGTTCTGCAATTTCAGAATTTTTTATGGTATAGGGCAGAACTAGCCTTTCTCTGACTCCATCATGTTGTGTATTGGTTATGCTTGAGCAATTTACCATATATTCATACTACAGAATTTTGATATGAAATATGAAGGGTGAAAAAGTTTCCAGGTGGAATGTATTACTGATGCCAATATGCATTACAAACACTATAAAATAATATTTAAAACCCACTTATCAAATAATATTTAAAACCAGTATTGCTTTATAAAATTATTTTCTTTGAGTTCATTACAGAGCTCTGAAGATCTTTACATTTTTAGTTTGCACAAAACCCAAGCATTTTTCCAGAAATCACAGCAAATCCCAAGCCACACAGAATGTGCTAACATTATATATGTTATAGATATACCTAAAATAAAGGAACTGCTAGTGATATTTCTTCAAAGTGCCTCCAGCTGCTTCACAATTTTCAGATGAAAATACCAACTACCTGCCATGAAAACACACATGCATGTAAACATGCATATATTGGAAAATATCAGGGCCCTACCACAGCTCTTTTCCACTTCAGGGCCCCCCTCAGGGAGAAGCAGCTAAGCTACCCTAAAGTCTCAGATTGCAAATGTTATTTGAATGCAGACAATTTGCCTTATTTTCCTTCTCACGTGCTGCTTAACCACATCATTAGCAAGACAACACACAGGTAGCCATTAAACAAAACACATTAAAGAAAAGTGATAATTAAAAATAATCTGCACAGAGACCTTGTGTACTCCTTGCCTAGTTTTACACACTGACATTGAAACACATCTGCCTGAAAAAAAATTAAGTACCCCTATTTTTATTCCTTTGAATGTTTCAAACTGGACTTCTAAGTAACTTACTGTACAAATAATTTCAGTGAAATGAATGGGCACAACAAGGTTGAACATGTGCAACATTATTTGCAGGCTCTTCTAAGTCATTAGTTTATGAGTCATCTCCATTGTATCCAGAGAAATGCTGTTGCTAGCAGAGTTTTGAAAGCATCTACAAGAATTCATTTTTGCCATTCAGGCTTAACATGTATTGCTCAGTCTTTGAACACACCGGGATGTTTATATAGCTGCATACATAATATACTGAGACAAGATAAATCCCCACTTTTCTTTCTTGTCTTTCAGGTATTTTCAGTGGTTTCTTTGTGTTTGTCCCTCTATTTGAATTTTGCAATCCTAATTCTCAAGACCAGCTGAAGAATAAACAGACGCTTTGTGATGTTAAAAAAAAAAGGCAGATAAACAATAAATTGCATATAATGCAAGCTTCTTTTGCATTTCTTCCTTTAAACCAAATAAATTTAGAGTGACAGCTTTTCTCAGAAAAAAAATGAAACAACGAGAAAAAATGTACAAGATGAAATTATTTTAACTGGCTAAAAAAGTTAAATGCCTATTAAGTATCTTTGATACATACTCAAAATCCTTTGTCAGGATTTTCTCAGTGGTTTTTTGCTCAGTGTCTGTTGGAGTTACCTGAATATTTTCAGTCAACAGCTGTTGAAAAGACATCCCAATGGCTCCCATCTCTGTCACTGCAGTCCATTCTGTGGACATTCTGTGTCCAGCTGTGCCTGGGTCTCCCTGGACATGAAAATCATATCACTTAGATCGTGCACATTTGTTCTGCTTCTCTCTAGATGGCAGCATTTGCCTTAAAGACTTCCCTCTAGATAAACTTGTCTCATACAGGAATAACAACAAAGGCTCAAGAAAAATAGTGCCAGGAATCACAAAATCTTAGCGATAAGTTTTGGTTCAATTTTAGGTTTGGTTTTTGGTTCAATTTTAGGTTTGTTTTTTGTTTGTTTTTTTGGTTTGTTTGTTTCTTTCATTTTGTGGTTAGTTTTTTTGTTGTTATTGCTGTTTTTCTTTTTTTGTGAAAATTCATAAACCTTTACATTGATAACTGAAGCAGGCAAGGAGATTCAGTTAAGAGACATAATCTACATTGTCAGGGTGCAACAATTACTGCATAATCAGCCTGTGCCCCACAGTTCAAGAAGGATGTTAAATATATCCAGAGAGGAACAAAGCTAGAGAAAGGGTTAGAATGTATGTCCTGTGGAGGAGCAACTAAGGATTTTGGGTTTGTTCAGTTTGGACAAAAATAGGCTGGAGGGTGACCTCATTGCTCTCTGCATTCCTGAGGAGGGGGAGTGGAGAGGAAATTACTGAACTCTTCTTCCTGGGATCCACTGACAGGACACATAGGAATGGCTCAAAGCAGCATTGGGGGAGCTTTGGACTGGACTTCAGGAACCATTTCCTTGTTGAGAAATTGGTGAAACACTGAAAAGAGGCTTTGTAGAGAGGTGATTGAAGCCCCAAGCCTGTCAGTGTATAAAAGAAATTTGGACAATGCCCTTAATAGTCAGCCCTAGGGTGGCAAGGCAGATGGACTTGTAGATCCCTTCCAACTAAAAAGATGTTATTCCATTCCATTCCATTCCATTCCATTCCATTCCATTCCATTCCATTCCATTCCATTCCATTCCATTCCATTCCATTCCATTCCATTCTATTCCCTGCCATATTTCTTCTCCCTATATTCCACTATCCCACATATTCCTGGTGCTTGCTTCTTATTACAAACAGCTATATATTTTCACAGTCCTTACTGTAGTCTTATTGATCCTTAAAGCAATTAATTACTAAATCCTTTATTTTTACAAAAGTTACACTGAAAACTGCATATTTTTTTATCTATGAGTATGAAGATGTGACATCTCTAGCCTCCATTAAATGAAATAAATGAGAATCACATAAAATGGGAAAAATCTAATTTATAATTAGTGTATTTTTTTCAACTAAATGCTTTTA
The DNA here is from genome assembly GCF_000277835.1 of Geospiza fortis. Taxonomy (NCBI): domain Eukaryota; kingdom Metazoa; phylum Chordata; class Aves; order Passeriformes; family Thraupidae; genus Geospiza; species Geospiza fortis. Next base: position 12,365,482 of record NW_005054304.1, read on the forward strand.
ATAAAAAAAGGATGTGTTTTTTTATTAGGTGTATACAACATATGTTCTTGTTGCCTTTTAAGCAGGTCATAGCTACATTATACATCTCTCTGGCAAATTTCTCTCTCTGTAGCCCTCTCTGAAAAGATACACTGCAATCATAATTAATCTTCTTCTTTAGTGCATCACTACATGTACTCACAGTAGGAAAGTTCTGCTATCAGTTGTGGTAATTTTTTAGTAGACATAAATAATTCATTCCCTATTTACCACCTATTACCATGTGCAGCAATTTTAACAATGTGCCCATTTTTCCAACTTTTCCATCAGTCAGGCTTTTACTGCCAGCTCTGTCTGTACTCTGAATCTCACACAATCTAGAGATTTTTTTTCTTTAAATGAGCCCCAGCTTAATTTTTCTCATGCTGCCTCCCCTCCTTCCCCCAGTTTGCGTTTGCCTCTCATTCCCCTAAAACTTCCTGATTAAAGCCTATGGATCTTTGGCGGTCAGAGCCACAGCATTTCCCTGGACAAGATGTGTCTGCTTGACTATACATCTGAAAAGGTTACAATGCAAGGGGAGATGCTGGCATTTCACTACTTTCTTTTAGCAACTGAGAAAAGGAAGAATATATTAAAATTTAAAAAAACCCCAAACCTAAATATAGAGTACAAATGGGCCAAGTGTTAACTCATCTAGCAAAAAATGTTAAAGTAAAAGCATAAAAATTTAATGCTGTAGCAGTTTGATCCAGCCCTCCTATTTCATCTGCTTATCTCAGCCTCTGATGAATGCCTAGCTATTCAAGAATTTATTTTCCTATCTCCCAGAAGAAACTCTTGTAATTATTTTTAAAAATAGTGTTGTGGATATGTGGTGGCCAAATGCCTATTGATCATGTGGAAAGATACATTCTTCTTCTGACTTCAAAGGCCACAGTGCTGTCCAAGGAACTAAAACTGGCAGCCAAAATACCAGGGAAGAAATAGATAGGGGTAAGGATAGAAAGATTGTATCTCAGAGAGCAGAAAAGAAACGATCGTCTTCAAACTCTTCATTTAAATTACAGCAAAGGTACAAAGCTACTGCAAGGTGCCAGACTTTCTGGAATATCTTTTGAAGATAATAAGAACTATTTGAATAAATAGGCTATAAATAAACTTGACAAAAGCATCTATAAAGTTACAAAAGCAGCAGTTCTTTCTATGGTTGACAGAAATGCAGAGGTCATGTTTAATTTAATAACAAGGCAATCTATGGACATTAAAACAAATGGCATACTTCAGATACATATTCAAAGAGGGCAGAAAAAGTCATCATATTGAAATCAGATGCCATGTGCATCACACATAATTTCTTCCTGTACTATGCTCCTAGCCTGTCCTGTTTTTTCCAGCTTTAGAAAGCTGTTTCTGTTTCTTGTCCCTCAGTTGATATGATCCAGTTAAATCCAAGCTTTGGAGACACTTGCATGAAACAGCAGTGATTACTTGATTTCTCAGCATATAAATCTAACTACAAAACTCAACTATGTAGGACTCTGTTATGAGGTAATTTTCCTATACAACATTCTTGTCTCAGCTGCTATCTGCTCTGAGACCCACATTAACAGAATACTGTCAAAGCTGATCTCCATAGAACATATTAAACAACTGTTTTCCCAGAACAAAATGATAAAGCAACAAAAGTATTAGACAGAGCTTTTCAGCAAGCAGCTTCAATGTAAGTTCCACTTCAAGCAGCTTTTAATTTCTAAAAATTAAGGCTGCAAATAGCTTTGTATCTGTTTGATGCAACCTGTTTAGAGAGGAAGCTTTATTTAACTTCCCAGTCTGCCAGCTATTTCCAGGTTTTGGCTTTATCTTTGCCTGGTAAATCTCAGTCTGAGCTGAGAGTAGTACTAGAGTATTTCACATTCATCTCCTGAGTTTATGTCACCAAAAAGGAACCTCAAAAGCTGACGGGAGGACAGAAGCTGCACAGGCTCTGTGCCCTTCCGAGGGCACAGTCATGTCCATGCACAAACCTCCATAATATCTGGAGTTCTCTCTTCAGATGTTTAATTGCTGAAACCCTACCCTGATGCATG